>NC_134354.1:84488663-84493663 GCF_048569485.1 Anomaloglossus baeobatrachus | reverse complement strand
TGAACCCTAAGCACAGAAGATACATGAGATATGTGCCGCCCTGGCAAAACCAGGGTGTCACAGAGGTCTGCATCCATGTTTTGATGCAGATCTCGCTCTCCCTTGGGGAGTTTCCCACATCAAACACACACCAGCCAATCAGGCCCCACTCAACCCCTCCTTAGGAAAATGGGAGGGGGGAGAGAGGAGCTTGGTGAGAGCAGAGTTTGAGCTGCAGTCAGTCTACTGGAGGGGAGAAGTCAGGGAGCAGCTCCCGTGGGGAGGTGGGAGAAAAACACCCGAATTACACACACGGGTGTGGGACCCGTCCTCACAGTAGCCGGCCGTGGGCACCAGTTACCAGTAAGTTGGTTAAATTCTGGACTCGTGTCAGTTATTGCTTTTACTGTGAGTACTCCTGCACCATCCAGTCCAAGCCGTGGACTGCACCCGTTACTCCCCAATCCATCACACCGGGGTCCAGGGACATCAACACCCTACCCGTGGAGGGAAAAATCACCACCTTGCTGCCCATTACCATCCCTGGGATCCTGTGACTGGCAGCGGCGGTGCTCCATTACCTGACCGCACACCACGGGTGGCGTCACGGAACATAGACTACCAAATCTCCCCTGTATATAATGCCCCTTTTCGTTGTGGTGCCTGGGATCACAGACCGGGTCACGCCACTGTGATACCTCCAGAAACGACCCCTTGGCTCAGATCTGAGTACCCCCTATCCCTGGGCAACACAAACACCATATACACAAAGCAGGAATAACAGAAGGTCAGGGAGCAGCTTGCACAGTCAAACACTGTAACCTTCTATAGCCAGACACCACAGGACTGTCTGTCACCTGTGACACCCATGGCAGATAATCTCCTGCTGATAAAATACTACTTGCATTTAAACTACAATACAGAGCCCAATAAGTGACACATCCCTGTAAGCTCTCGTGTCCTATATCATTCTAAAAACAAAAATTGCTGACAGATTCCCTTAAGTATCAAGCTTATTCTTTGCTGGTATATACAAGTATTTTTCAGATTATAAAATGCACTTTTTCCCCAAAAAATTGGGGGGAAAGTGGAGGTGCGTCTTATAAGATGAATTTAGCTTACAGGGGAAGGGGGTAGGGCAAGTGGGCGGTGGAGCAGGGTCACAGAAAACTAGTGGTGGCATGAGTGGGGTGATGCTGCAGGCTTGGTGTTACGGTTGCTGCGAGCACTGGAGACTATGTCCAGATTTCTTGCTACTGCACATGTGCGAGCGCTGGAGACTAAGTCCAGATTTCTTGCTACTGCACATGTGCGAGCGCTGGAGACTAAGTCCAGATTTCTTGCTACTGCACATGTGCGAGCGCTGGAGACTAAGTCCAGATTTCTTGCTACTGCACATGTGCGAGCGCTGGAGACTAAGTCCTATCTTGGAGCCATTGCACATGTGCGGGTGACATCATCGCTGACACGAGGTCACATGTCTCTGACACCTTCTATGCCGATTGGTCGCTGGTCATGTGCTTGTGACGCCTTGCTCGGTGATAGGCCAGCATGACGTCACTCTTGTCGTTCTGGCAGCGGATTGGCTCTGGTGTCCTCCATCTTGGATGAGGCACAGAGTCTATATAAGACCCTGACACACGCTGCATGGCGCTCAGTCCTCTTGGTTCATGCATAAGAGTAGACGCTCTGTGTGCGTTCCTCTAGGCATTCCTCTGTCTATGCTAGGTGAGCGCTACCGGCAGGGTAGCGTTCTTATACCTTACAGCTTCGGCTGCTGTCCGTATCCTTACCTCTTAGGGGAGCGGACATAGGCAGGTGCCTGAAGCACATGGTCTGGCTGGGCCTTGTGATTCGACTCGTAGGTGGACGTTGCCGCTAGGGTAACGTTCCTTATACTGCGTCTGGCAGTTGTTCGTATCCTCGCACACTAGGGGAGCGAACAGAGGTAGGAGCTTTGTGCGGCTTACGCTGCTGTTCGTCTCTTTTGCACCACTAGAAGAGCGGACCTAGGCAGGTGCCATATCTAGTGGTTCGTGTCCTCGCACACTAGTGGAGCGAACGCAGGTAGGAACTTTGTGCGGCTTACGCTGCTGTTCGTCTCTTTTGCACCACTAGAAGAGCGGACCTAGGTAGGTACCATTTCGCACACATTGCCTTTGTCTCTGTGATTATTAACAGAGATCATTCCACACACCCTCCAAGTAAGGGAGGAATTGCTTACTTACTTATTATATCCTTCTGTGAGTTAACAGAGGTATTGCACTCTGCCATAGTCTGCAGCAGAGTCTTTGCACGGTGGACCCTGACTGTCTGATACTCCTTTAAGTTATTATCAGACAGCCCCCCCGTAACACTTGGACTGGTGGCACGAGGCAGGCGCCATTGATCTGTCGGTGGCAGGCGTGAAGGACTTCAGGAAAATCATGCATAGATTGAGATCTTGGCTTTCTGCCACCGGGAGATCAATGAAACCTGCCTTGTGCCGGCGTGACACCCTCTCCTTCCAGCCCAGAGCCCATAGCATCGCCCCACTCGTGCCGCCACCGGCTTCCTGTGACCCCATTCCACCAGCCCCCCAGTAAGCTACATGCGGCTTATAAGATGAATCATAGTGCTATAAGACTGACCCCATTTTTCCATTAAGAATACTTTTTTTCCCCTATTTTCCTCCTCTAAAATTGTGGTGTGTCTTATATTCCGATGCATCTTATAATCAGAAACATACGGTACTTGTGTGTATGGTATATTTCCTGGTATTATATACTTAAATTAGAGAACCACAATTAGAGATTTTAATTTTCAAGCAGATTTCTTTATTTTTTAGGAGGGGGAATTACTTCCATTTTTGTTTAAGAGAGCAGAAAAGCTATAATTTGCCACGACTTTCGATGTGTCTTGATGCCAAGAGCATATGCTAACATTTGATTATCATGCATGTCCCAAGCTTATGGCAGAATTCAGATTATTAAAAAATTAACCTTTGAAAAATTCATCAGATCTATATTATCTCATTTGTCACTAACCTCCTCTCTGCGTACAACATATTATATAATGCGAGCAGGTTGCGCCATGTCATGCGGAGTAATTCATGATGACAGACAGTTATGTGCCCCGAGCTCTGTCTCCTTCCAGCAAGGTATATCAGCCTGCTCATGTTCAGCTGCAGATGTGAAGCTCTGGATTATATCTCTGCTTTTCATCGGGATTTCAGCTTATAAATCAAAATGTCTGAGAATTAATAATGTGCATATTTGGAGAGCAATAGTTGTACTGTCCTGAGAATAGAACCACAACTGCTGCAACGTAAAATGTATCTGAAGTACAGATAAAGTGGATCTGTCATTTCAAGACACAAACTGAATACATTACATAGATCTGTTAGGCCTGATGAGGCAGGTGTACTTGCTCTGATAATCAAATTCAGAATAACCACATGCACACATTGAGTATTTGGTAAGTTTTTTACCTCAGTATTTGAAGGCAAAAATCAGGAGTGTACCACTTCTGTATTTTTCACCCACTCCTGGTTTGGGCTTACAAATACTGAGGTAAAAAACTGACCAAATACTGAAGGTGTGCATGTGGCCTTATTAATGTAAATTAATATTAGCATTTTATGAGTCCTGCTACAGCTTTGATGTTAAAAGTTTCATACCTTAAGTTAAGAGATGAAGTTTACGTTGATTGGATCTTAAGGGGGCTTTACACGCAGCGATAACGCTTGCGAGCGTACCCGCCCCCGTCGGTTGTGCGTCACGGGCAAATCGCTGCCCGTGGCACACAACATTGTTAGGACCCGTCACACGGGACTTACCTGCCTAGCGACGTCGCTGTTGCCGGCGAACCGCCTCCTTTCTAAGGAGGCGGTTTGTGCGGCATCACTAAGCGGCCGTCCAATAGAAGCAGAGGGGAGGAGATGAGCGGCCGTAACATTCCGCCCACCTTCTTCCTTCTGCATTGCCGGCGGCCGCAGGTAAGCTGTAGTTCGTCGTTCCCGCGGTGTCACACGTAGTGATGTGTGCTGCCTCGGCAACGACGAACAACCTGCGACCTCAACAATCAACTTTTTTTAAAAAAGAATGACGTGTCAACGATGGACGATTTAGTGAGTATTTTCCATCGTTAACGGTCGTTCGTTGGTGTCACATGCAATGATGTCGCTAACGATGCCGGATGTGCGTCACGGAATCCGTGACCCTGGCGATATATCGTCAGATTTGTCGTTGCGTGTGACGGGGCCTTTACAGTCTGAGAGCTTTCCTTTGCAGTGCGGCTGTCACGCTAGGTACCAGAAAGTACCAACCGCATACCGAAAGGGAAGAGAAGGGAAACCTCATGTCTTGGGAGAAGGAAGATGGAGACCCCTGACTGAACCTACTGCTGGTCCCTTTGATCCCTCACCACCCTAGATAGGTTCTGCCGATACCTGACCCTTTGAATCTCTAGTGCTGGACCCTAAATAGGGAACAGGTGGGATGAGCTCTTAGTCAACCCCACTAAACAACTATAGAAGACACAAGGCGGATACACAGAGAAAGCATGAACTATTTATCCACAGATGACTCTGGTTGAAGTTCAGCAGAGCTTTTGTGACGCCCTGGTCCCCAGGGGTCACAGGTAACAACATCTACCACATAACACACACACACCCCCATCCCTTGTGAGGACACATCAGTCACCCGAAAGGGAGACCTGATGCCTTCCTCAGGGTCAGTAGGGCACACCAGGTGGGCGGAGTCAGGCAGAAAGGCACGCCCACCGAGGAGACTACTGTCCTGAGGCAGGAAATACAAACAGTTTAAGTCTAGTTTTGGAGTTGTAGAGTGTGACAGTGAGAGGAGTGGAGTTGTAGAGCTGTCAGGGACCCGGATAGGAGCCTGGGACCCTTGAACCGTCAGGCAGGCAGACGGTGGTGGCCGCCTGCAGGAGTACCGGTACAACAACAGGCGGAACCGTAGGTACCGGGCCAGGGTTGGAGCCCGCCGGCCGTGAACCGGGGAGTCAACCGTGTACCGGAA
>NC_134354.1:84366163-84483663 GCF_048569485.1 Anomaloglossus baeobatrachus | reverse complement strand
GATGCAGTGGTGCAATTTATAACGTGACGGTGCAGTGGTGCAGTTTATAAAGTGACGGTGCACTGGTGCGGTTTATAAAGTGGCGGTGCAGTGATGCGCTTTATAAAGTGGCGGTGCAGTGATGCGCTTTATCAAGTGGCAGTGCAGTGGTGCAGTTTAAAAAAGTGGTGGTGCAGTAGTGCAATTTATAAAGTGGCGGTGCAGTGGTGCAGTTTATAAAGTGGCGGTGCGGTTTATAAAGTGGCGGTGCAGTGGTGCGGTTTATAAAGTGGCGGTGCAGTGGTGCGGTTTATAAAGTGGCGGTGCAGTGGTGCGGTTTATAAAGTGGTGGTGCAGTGGTGCGGTTTATAAAGTGGCGGTGCAGTGGTGCGGTTTATAAAGTGGCGGTGCAGTGGTGCGGTTTATAAAGTGACGGTGCAGTGGTGCGGTTTATAAAGTGGTGGTGTAGTGGTGCGGTTTATAAAGTGGCGGTGTAGTGGTGCGGTTTATAAAGTGGCGGTGCAGTGGTGCGGTTTATAAAGTGGCGGTGCAGTGGTGCGGTTTATAAAGTGGCGGTGCAGTGGTGCGGTTTATAAAGTGGCGGTGTAGTGGTGCGGTTTATAAAGTGGCGGTGCAGTGGTGCGGTTTATAAAGTGGCGGTGCAGTGGTGCGGTTTATAAAGTGGCGGTGCAGTGGTGCGGTTTATAAAGTGGCGGTGCAGTGGTGCGGTTTATAAAGTGGCGGTGCAGTGGTGCGGTTTATAAAGTGGCGGTGCAGTGGTGTGGTAATGCCATAATATATAAAGCTGGACAAAGCTTCTTATACAACAAAAACATCACTGCTGTAACATTGTATGAAGTCACCAGACGCCATCATCACCCTCCGGCTCCGTTCACACAGATGCTTTACTGTGGCCACATGTGGCATCCATTTTTATTTTGCTTGTTTTTTGTTCTGTACCGAAAGACTTAGATGTGCGGGTCTCATCACGGAAGACACTAGAGCATGCAGAGACTTATCATCACACACAGATTTGGTGATAGAATAAATCGCTTTTCTGCATTCCCCACTGAATAACGTTGGCCCTAGTGCTGTTTTTGCGAAAAATATACTGTGTGACCGAGCCCTTAATAACAGAATTTACTCCAAGACCCAGTAACTTCAAGTTATGACTCTGTCCTATCATCATGGCTGCCAAATCAACAGGTTAGTGTCCTAGAAAAAGTAGAAAAGTAGGGATCACTTTTACCTTTTTAGTCAATATTATCTATAAATATAGCTGAAATGTGAATCGGATGCCAAAATGCCATTGCAATAAACAATCTAAGGGTATGTGCGCACACTGCAGTGTTTCTCCAGCGAAAAACACACCAAAAAGCAACAAAAACTCAGCTCTGGCAGAAAAAAAACGCATCAAAAAACGCATGTGTTTTTGCCGTGTTTTGACGCGTTGTTGCTCATGCGGGTTTGCACTATATTCAATGGAAAAACGCAGGGAAAAATACAGAAAAGAAGTGACATGTTGCTTCATTTTTCTGCACCCAAAACTGCAAGGAAAAAAGACGCACATAAACACACATTCGGTTTTGGTGCATTTTTGCGCCATGCATTTTTTTAGTGAATTCAATGGCTGGAAAGGCTACAAAATGCAGGGAAAAAACGGACCAACAATTGACATGTTGCTTCATTTTTCTGCATGCAGATTTGGGCGACAAAATGCACGATAAACTGCACCAAAAACGCATCAAAAACTGCACCGTGCGCACAGGACCTTTGGCTAGGAATCTGTTTGCTGAATTTTTGGAGTAGAAACTGAGCAGAAAGCCCAAGCTGTTCTAAAGCCTGCTTTACACGCTGCAATTTTGTATGCGATTTGCAACGCCCCCATCATATGTGTGGCACGTTCAATTTGTTGAACGTGCCGCAGAAACGATTAACCCCCGTCACACGTACTTACCCGTCCATACGACCTCGATGTGGGCGGAGAACATCCAGTTCCTGGAGTGGGGGGGACGTTTAGCGTCACATCGACGTCACGCGGCAGCCGGCCAATACAAGCAGAGGGGCGGAGCTGAGTGGGACGTAACATCCCGCCCACCTCCTTCCTTCCGCATAGCGGCCGGGAGGCAGGTAAGCAGAGGTTCCTCGTTCCTGCGGTGTCACACGGAGCGATGTGTGCTGCCGCAGGAATGAGGAACAACCTCGTTACTGCTGCAGTAACGATTTTTGAGAATGGACCCCCATGTCACCGATGAGCGATTTTGCAAGTTTTTGCAACGATGCAAAATCGCTCATAGGTGTCACACGCAACGGCATCGCTAATGCGGCCGGATGAGCGTCACCAATTCCGTGACCCCCAACGAGTTCGCATTAGCGATGTCGTAGCGTGTAAAGCCCCCTTTAGACCTTCTCCAAATACTCTGTGTTCTTTTTTACGTGGATCTGTTTCAAAAGCTAAATCAAGGAGCACCCAGATGAATATTTGAAGGCTTTTTTGTGAGACCTTTGAAGCGGATTTGCTATACCATCCATGTGTGAACGTATCTTTACTGCCCCAATGTTGTCACATAGTCTATTACATTCCACAGATCTTGCGCTTTACCTTTTCCATTCAGCAGTTTAAAAGGACGTATAATGTAACTACTATCAGGGTCAGCAGTGACGATGGAGACAAACTTGCTACAAAAAAGCAAAGCAGTGTGTGTTCTATTTCTTTTGAACCATATTCTTGTAAAGAAACCTTTAGGAAGTGTTCACACAGTAAATAATTTGCTGACATTCTTCTAGTTGGAAAATCTGCAGCTTTTTCCAGTAGCAGCGAAGCGGAAGATATTTTATTAAATATCATCTACAAAAATCAGCAACAGAAGTTGACCTCTGGTGCGGATTTTACCAAAATAATGATTTATGTTGCAATCTAGTGTGAAATCTTTAACGTTACATTAAAATCCATGGCTCTTTATGCAGATGTGATAAGGATCCCCTGCAAAATCCACAGCTGAATATCTGTACTTATTCATGTACCTTTAAAGGAATATAAAGTTCAAGTGAAAACTTCTCACCAACTCAAAATCTAAGGCCTCGTTCAGACGTTTTACTTATGAGCAGAAAGTTCTGTTGTTAATCAAATTGTCTCTCCAGTAAAGGAGACAAACTCTAGCACAGCGCCACCTATTGGAAGTAGCGATCCTAAAAGTCACAAGTGGATTTTTGACAATCCTTTGCAATATGACTCAGGATATATAAGCCAGATCAGAATCCCAATTTGCAGACACGGTGTTTCGGGGTGCTTGCCCCTCGTCAGTGCAAAGTATGGGGGTGTCTGATCTGGCTCATGAGAAAGCTATGTGGGGACCACGGGGGAACACTATTCTCCTTAAGGAGACTTTGCAAGCCAGTCTGGCTGCCAGGTAAGGGGACTTATAGCTGCAATGCCCCTAAAATTCCACGGGGGAACACTATTCTCCTTAAGGAGACTTTGCAAGCCAGTCTGGCTGCCAGGTAAGGGGACTTATAGCTGCAATGCCCCTCTGGGAAATATTCAAATTGTCTCTCCAGTAAAGGAGACAAACTCTAGCACAGCGCCACCTATTGGAAGTAGCGATCCTAAAAGTCACAAGTGGATTTTTGACAATCCTTTGCAATATGACTCAGGATATATAAGCCAGATCAGAATCCCAATTTGCAGACACGGTGTTTCGGGGTGCTTGCCCCTCGTCAGTGCAAAGTATGGGGGTGTCTGATCTGGCTCATGAGAAAGCTATGTGGGGACCACGGGGGAACACTATTCTCCTTAAGGAGACTTTGCAAGCCAGTCTGGCTGCCAGGTAAGGGGACTTATAGCTGCAATGCCCCTAAAATTCCACGGGGGAACACTATTCTCCTTAAGGAGACTTTGCAAGCCAGTCTGGCTGCCAGGTAAGGGGACTTATAGCTGCAATGCCCCTCTGGGAAATATTCAAATTGTCTCTCCAGTAAAGGAGACAAACTCTAGCACAGCGCCACCTATTGGAAGTAGCGATCCTAAAAGTCACAAGTGGATTTTTGACAATCCTTTGCAATATGACTCAGGATATATAAGCCAGATCAGA
Organism: Anomaloglossus baeobatrachus; assembly: GCF_048569485.1. Classification (NCBI taxonomy): domain Eukaryota; kingdom Metazoa; phylum Chordata; class Amphibia; order Anura; family Aromobatidae; genus Anomaloglossus; species Anomaloglossus baeobatrachus. The sequence continues at coordinate 84,479,593 of NC_134354.1, read as the reverse complement.
ATCCCAATTTGCAGACACGGTGTTTCGGGGTGCTTGCCCCTCGTCAGTGCAAAGTATGGGGGTGTCTGATCTGGCTCATGAGAAAGCTATGTGGGGACCACGGGGGAACACTATTCTCCTTAAGGAGACTTTGCAAGCCAGTCTGGCTGCCAGGTAAGGGGACTTATAGCTGCAATGCCCCTAAAATTCCACGGGGGAACACTATTCTCCTTAAGGAGACTTTGCAAGCCAGTCTGGCTGCCAGGTAAGGGGACTTATAGCTGCAATGCCCCTCTGGGAAATATTCAAATTGTCTCTCCAGTAAAGGAGACAAACTCTAGCACAGCGCCACCTATTGGAAGTAGCGATCCTAAAAGTCACAAGTGGATTTTTGACAATCCTTTGCAATATGACTCAGGATATATAAGCCAGATCAGAATCCCAATTTGCAGACACGGTGTTTCGGGGTGCTTGCCCCTCGTCAGTGCAAAGTATGGGGGTGTCTGATCTGGCTCATGAGAAAGCTATGTGGGGACCACGGGGGAACACTATTCTCCTTAAGGAGACTTTGCAAGCCAGTCTGGCTGCCAGGTAAGGGGACTTATAGCTGCAATGCCCCTAAAATTCCACGGGGGAACACTATTCTCCTTAAGGAGACTTTGCAAGCCAGTCTGGCTGCCAGGTAAGGGGACTTATAGCTGCAATGCCCCTCTGGGAAATATTCAAATTGTCTCTCCAGTAAAGGAGACAAACTCTAGCACAGCGCCACCTATTGGAAGTAGCGATCCTAAAAGTCACAAGTGGATTTTTGACAATCCTTTGCAATATGACTCAGGATATATAAGCCAGATCAGAATCCCAATTTGCAGACACGGTGTTTCGGGGTGCTTGCCCCTCGTCAGTGCAAAGTATGGGGGTGTCTGATCTGGCTCATGAGAAAGCTATGTGGGGACCACGGGGGAACACTATTCTCCTTAAGGAGACTTTGCAAGCCAGTCTGGCTGCCAGGTAAGGGGACTTATAGCTGCAATGCCCCTAAAATTCCACGGGGGAACACTAGTCTCCTTAAGGAGACTTTGCAAGCCAGTCTGGCTGCCAGGTAAGGGGACTTATAGCTGCAATGCCCCTCTGGGAAATATTCAAATTGTCTCTCCAGTAAAGGAGACAAACTCTAGCACAGCGCCACCTATTGGAAGTAGCGATCCTAAAAGTCACAAGTGGATTTTTGACAATCCTTTGCAATATGACTCAGGATATATAAGCCAGATCAGAATCCCAATTTGCAGACACGGTGTTTCGGGGTGCTTGCCCCTCGTCAGTGCAAAGTATGGGGGTGTCTGATCTGGCTCATGAGAAAGCTATGTGGGGACCACGGGGGAACACTATTCTCCTTAAGGAGACTTTGCAAGCCAGTCTGGCTGCCAGGTAAGGGGACTTATAGCTGCAATGCCCCTAAAATTCCACGGGGGAACACTAGTCTCCTTAAGGAGACTTTGCAAGCCAGTCTGGCTGCCAGGTAAGGGGACTTATAGCTGCAATGCCCCTCTGGGAAATATTCAAATTGTCTCTCCAGTAAAGGAGACAAACTCTAGCACAGCGCCACCTATTGGAAGTAGCGATCCTAAAAGTCACAAGTGGATTTTTGACAATCCTTTGCAATATGACTCAGGATATATAAGCCAGATCAGAATCCCAATTTGCAGACACGGTGTTTCGGGGTGCTTGCCCCTCGTCAGTGCAAAGTATGGGGGTGTCTGATCTGGCTCATGAGAAAGCTATGTGGGGACCACGGGGGAACACTATTCTCCTTAAGGAGACTTTGCAAGCCAGTCTGGCTGCCAGGTAAGGGGACTTATAGCTGCAATGCCCCTAAAATTCCACGGGGGAACACTATTCTCCTTAAGGAGACTTTGCAAGCCAGTCTGGCTGCCAGGTAAGGGGACTTATAGCTGCAATGCCCCTCTGGGAAATATTCAAATTGTCTCTCCAGTAAAGGAGACAAACTCTAGCACAGCGCCACCTATTGGAAGTAGCGATCCTAAAAGTCACAAGTGGATTTTTGACAATCCTTTGCAATATGACTCAGGATATATAAGCCAGATCAGAATCCCAATTTGCAGACACGGTGTTTCGGGGTGCTTGCCCCTCGTCAGTGCAAAGTATGGGGGTGTCTGATCTGGCTCATGAGAAAGCTATGTGGGGACCACGGGGGAACACTATTCTCCTTAAGGAGACTTTGCAAGCCAGTCTGGCTGCCAGGTAAGGGGACTTATAGCTGCAATGCCCCTAAAATTCCACGGGGGAACACTATTCTCCTTAAGGAGACTTTGCAAGCCAGTCTGGCTGCCAGGTAAGGGGACTTATAGCTGCAATGCCCCTCTGGGAAATATTCAAATTGTCTCTCCAGTAAAGGAGACAAACTCTAGCACAGCGCCACCTATTGGAAGTAGCGATCCTAAAAGTCACAAGTGGATTTTTGACAATCCTTTGCAATATGACTCAGGATATATAAGCCAGATCAGAATCCCAATTTGCAGACACGGTGTTTCGGGGTGCTTGCCCCTCGTCAGTGCAAAGTATGGGGGTGTCTGATCTGGCTCATGAGAAAGCTATGTGGGGACCACGGGGGAACACTATTCTCCTTAAGGAGACTTTGCAAGCCAGTCTGGCTGCCAGGTAAGGGGACTTATAGCTGCAATGCCCCTAAAATTCCACGGGGGAACACTATTCTCCTTAAGGAGACTTTGCAAGCCAGTCTGGCTGCCAGGTAAGGGGACTTATAGCTGCAATGCCCCTCTGGGAAATATTCAAATTGTCTCTCCAGTAAAGGAGACAAACTCTAGCACAGCGCCACCTATTGGAAGTAGCGATCCTAAAAGTCACAAGTGGATTTTTGACAATCCTTTGCAATATGACTCAGGATATATAAGCCAGATCAGAATCCCAATTTGCAGACACGGTGTTTCGGGGTGCTTGCCCCTCGTCAGTGCAAAGTATGGGGGTGTCTGATCTGGCTCATGAGAAAGCTATGTGGGGACCACGGGGGAACACTATTCTCCTTAAGGAGACTTTGCAAGCCAGTCTGGCTGCCAGGTAAGGGGACTTATAGCTGCAATGCCCCTAAAATTCCACGGGGGAACACTATTCTCCTTAAGGAGACTTTGCAAGCCAGTCTGGCTGCCAGGTAAGGGGACTTATAGCTGCAATGCCCCTCTGGGAAATATTCAAATTGTCTCTCCAGTAAAGGAGACAAACTCTAGCACAGCGCCACCTATTGGAAGTAGCGATCCTAAAAGTCACAAGTGGATTTTTGACAATCCTTTGCAATATGACTCAGGATATATAAGCCAGATCAGAATCCCAATTTGCAGACACGGTGTTTCGGGGTGCTTGCCCCTCGTCAGTGCAAAGTATGGGGGTGTCTGATCTGGCTCATGAGAAAGCTATGTGGGGACCACGGGGGAACACTATTCTCCTTAAGGAGACTTTGCAAGCCAGTCTGGCTGCCAGGTAAGGGGACTTATAGCTGCAATGCCCCTAAAATTCCACGGGGGAACACTATTCTCCTTAAGGAGACTTTGCAAGCCAGTCTGGCTGCCAGGTAAGGGGACTTATAGCTGCAATGCCCCTCTGGGAAATATTCAAATTGTCTCTCCAGTAAAGGAGACAAACTCTAGCACAGCGCCACCTATTGGAAGTAGCGATCCTAAAAGTCACAAGTGGATTTTTGACAATCCTTTGCAATATGACTCAGGATATATAAGCCAGATCAGAATCCCAATTTGCAGACACGGTGTTTCGGGGTGCTTGCCCCTCGTCAGTGCAAAGTATGGGGGTGTCTGATCTGGCTCATGAGAAAGCTATGTGGGGACCACGGGGGAACACTATTCTCCTTAAGGAGACTTTGCAAGCCAGTCTGGCTGCCAGGTAAGGGGACTTATAGCTGCAATGCCCCTAAAATTCCACGGGGGAACACTATTCTCCTTAAGGAGACTTTGCAAGCCAGTCTGGCTGCCAGGTAAGGGGACTTATAGCTGCAATGCCCCTCTGGGAAATATTCAAATTGTCTCTCCAGTAAAGGAGACAAACTCTAGCACAGCGCCACCTATTGGAAGTAGCGATCCTAAAAGTCACAAGTGGATTTTTGACAATCCTTTGCAATATGACTCAGGATATATAAGCCAGATCAGAATCCCAATTTGCAGACACGGTGTTTCGGGGTGCTTGCCCCTCGTCAGTGCAAAGTATGGGGGTGTCTGATCTGGCTCATGAGAAAGCTATGTGGGGACCACGGGGGAACACTATTCTCCTTAAGGAGACTTTGCAAGCCAGTCTGGCTGCCAGGTAAGGGGACTTATAGCTGCAATGCCCCTAAAATTCCACGGGGGAACACTATTCTCCTTAAGGAGACTTTGCAAGCCAGTCTGGCTGCCAGGTAAGGGGACTTATAGCTGCAATGCCCCTCTGGGAAATATTCAAATTGTCTCTCCAGTAAAGGAGACAAACTCTAGCACAGCGCCACCTATTGGAAGTAGCGATCCTAAAAGTCACAAGTGGATTTTTGACAATCCTTTGCAATATGACTCAGGATATATAAGCCAGATCAGAATCCCAATTTGCAGACACGGTGTTTCGGGGTGCTTGCCCCTCGTCAGTGCAAAGTATGGGGGTGTCTGATCTGGCTCATGAGAAAGCTATGTGGGGACCACGGGGGAACACTATTCTCCTTAAGGAGACTTTGCAAGCCAGTCTGGCTGCCAGGTAAGGGGACTTATAGCTGCAATGCCCCTAAAATTCCACGGGGGAACACTATTCTCCTTAAGGAGACTTTGCAAGCCAGTCTGGCTGCCAGGTAAGGGGACTTATAGCTGCAATGCCCCTCTGGGAAATATTCAAATTGTCTCTCCAGTAAAGGAGACAAACTCTAGCACAGCGCCACCTATTGGAAGTAGCGATCCTAAAAGTCACAAGTGGATTTTTGACAATCCTTTGCAATATAACTCAGGATATATAAGCCAGATCAGAATCCCAATTTGCAGACACGGTGTTTCGGGGTGCTTGCCCCTCGTCAGTGCAAAGTATGGGGGTGTCTGATCTGGCTCATGAGAAAGCTATGTGGGGACCACGGGGGAACACTATTCTCCTTAAGGAGACTTTGCAAGCCAGTCTGGCTGCCAGGTAAGGGGACTTATAGCTGCAATGCCCCTAAAATTCCACGGGGGAACACTATTCTCCTTAAGGAGACTTTGCAAGCCAGTCTGGCTGCCAGGTAAGGGGACTTATAGCTGCAATGCCCCTCTGGGAAATATTCAAATTGTCTCTCCAGTAAAGGAGACAAACTCTAGCACAGCGCCACCTATTGGAAGTAGCGATCCTAAAAGTCACAAGTGGATTTTTGACAATCCTTTGCAATATGACTCAGGATATATAAGCCAGATCAGAATCCCAATTTGCAGACACGGTGTTTCGGGGTGCTTGCCCCTCGTCAGTGCAAAGTATGGGGGTGTCTGATCTGGCTCATGAGAAAGCTATGTGGGGACCACGGGGGAACACTATTCTCCTTAAGGAGACTTTGCAAGCCAGTCTGGCTGCCAGGTAAGGGGACTTATAGCTGCAATGCCCCTAAAATTCCACGGGGGAACACTATTCTCCTTAAGGAGACTTTGCAAGCCAGTCTGGCTGCCAGGTAAGGGGACTTATAGCTGCAATGCCCCTCTGGGAAATATTCAAATTGTCTAACTGTTGTTAATCAGTGATTTTCTCAGTACTTGGTCAGTGTGGCAGTTCTTACCATCAGTTTTTTTTCTATACAGATGAAGGTTTCTGGAGATTGTCCTAGTAAATAGTGATACATTTACGGCACACAGATTGCATCCAAAAGCTATTTTTGTTTATTTTCTTTTGACAGATCCTTAGATTTGCATTGGAGAGTTTGGCCCAGGACTGCGATCAAAACCGGACATGTTTTGGTGCAAATCGCTTTGTCCACAAAACAAATACGGGCAAGTGAACCGCTCCATAAATGATACAATGTAAGGCCTCCTTCACACATTCGTGTTTCCGGTGTGTTCGGTATCAGTTTCCACAAGTACCACGGACACACGTAGACCAATTAAATCCAATGGGTTTAAGCACATGTTTGTGCTTTTAAATGGACCACGTGTCTGTGTGCTCCACATGGCAAATTGTCCGTTTTCTTCGGGCAGCAAGGGTGTCACAAGGACCGCACACTGATATGATGCATGTGAAATTATTGTGACACTTACCAGACAAAAAAAAACACATGTCACATAGAAATAAAGAATTGTTATACTTACCTGTCTCCGGCGCTGCTGTCGCTGCCCCTGCTGTTACTTCCGGGCCCGTTCATTGTGCTCATGAATATTCACTGCACTGATCACGGACCCGGAAGTAACAGCAGCACCGGAGACAGCAGCGTCGGGGACAGGTAAGTATACCAGCTTATGATGCCCATGTGCTATCCGGATGTCACACGGACAGCACATGGAGAACACACACACGGACACATGGACGCACGGACCAACATACTGACCTGCCCCACAGACCGTCACACGTGCATTAAATTCACAGACATGTGAAAGAGGCCTAGGAGTTCTATCCATGTTGTACATGTACGTGAAAAACTGACGTCTCAATGAGCCGTAACTTCATCGTGTCCAAAACTTTCTTCACCAGAGTTTGGAAACCATCCCTGATCACTGAATATTTCCTAACACCATAAAGTCACATTACCAAGGAAATACCTGACTCATGGTCGCTTTATGGATGAAAAACAATCTAATAATGTTATGTTTTATTTTCGTGGACATTTCATGGCATAACCAGCAATTCCATAAATAATAATATACAACCTTCTATGGAAACCGTCCCGTGAATCAGCTGACTACAGAATACAACCTGCCTATGTTTACCGAGGGCAGCGCCAGGAGGACGGTGGGAACCTAAAATTCCTTCTCTACGTCCTACAATCCCATTATCTACAAAATCAGTACAGGACACATTATAGTAACACTGAATTGCTGGTAATTTCCTCATAAATTACTGTAGGATCACAAAAGTTGTATACAAATCAGTGCAAGTCACTTCAGAAGCAGGAGGGGACGGAGAGGATCAGGAGTACAGAAGATAAAAAAAATAAGCTCGTAACCACCTGGGAGGGGAGATCCTCCCACCGTCATCCCATTACTATAAAAACCTATAATCGCTGCAAAATTGGTTTTATATTGGATGCCCAAAGTAATTAGGAAAGGAAAAGAAAGAACAATGCTGGAAATAATAATGTAAAACGATATAACAACATCAACTATAATAACAATGGAGGTGATGATATAATAAACATTAAGGGAAATAGATAGTAAAGAAGCTGTACCTGCTCTGGTCCTCCCTTGCACCTCTGGAGCTGTCATTCTCCTCCTCCTTTTCCTGAGAAGATGTCTTGGTGAAGAGTCTGGAGAAGCCCTTGGACCTGTCCTGCTCCTCTTTAGTCCCCTTGGCAGGGGAGACGTTGTCATTGACCCCCTTGCCCTCCTGGGTTATCTTCCTGAAGAAGAGTCTGGATGGGCTGTGACTTCTCTCCTGCTCCTCTCCATGCTCTGTCCTGTCATTTCCATCCTTCTTCTCCTGGGATGAACTTCTGAAGAAAAGCCTGGACAAGCTCCTGTCACCTTTGTCCTGGTCCTCACCTGGATCTTTGCTACTTTCCTCCTCTTTCTCCTGGGATGATGTCCTGGAAAAGAGCCTGGAGAAGCTCCTAGCTACCTCGTCCTGCCAGGTGCCTGGTCTCCTGCGAGTGCTCATGTCCTGGAGATCAACGAGGACTTTCCAATGTGCTGACTAGATGTAGTGACATAGGGACAGAGCTGGGTTACAGCCAAACTTTGTAAAAGTTTTCAGGGTGCATGAGAGGCTCAGGATCCAGGAGTCACTCCATGCTGCTTCACCAGGAACAAGTGAGGAGCCTGAGATCATGAGATGTGACCTGGCAGGGAGGAAAGGGACTAATAACACAGCACTCCTAGGGCTGTCCTCCTCTGCAGCCTGCTCCTTGGCCCTGCCCCTGTACACACAGGGAGGAGGTGCAGCTGCAGCTGTGTGCTGGGGAAAGTGTGAGGAGACCCAGTGACTCACTGCTGTGCCCAGAACCCTGGCAGCAGAGCCCTGACCACATTCTGGAGGGGGTGTGCAGACAGCAGCCAGTGTGACCCCCATGCTCCAGCCCAGGAGCCCCCAGCTGCTGTCTGCAGACAGTGTGTGCGGACTTGTCAGCATGCTTGTCATACACTCACATTCCTTCTGTTTGTTGCTTCGTCTTGAAGTTTTGTATGACTTGTTTGTTACTTTTGTTGTTTCCTGCTGTTCTGTTACTATAAAGTCTTTTATGTAGATGTTGATTCAATGATATTGTTTCCCTATTTCTAGATTGTGACATTTATTACAAATTAGTGCTGGTGACAAATTGTAAACCTAACACAGATCTTTCCTCATATATATAAATATATATACAGGGGTTGGACAAAATAATGGAAACACCTAACGTTTTGGCATCATAATCTTCGAACATGTTATAAACATGCAAACCGTAACATATGTTAATGTTTTGTTTGTAGTTGATTATTTGTGTTATGTGATATGTGTATGCACTATGCAGGGCCGCCATCAGGGCATTACTAGTGAGACTGGTGTAGGGGACCCGGTGAAGAGAGGGGGCCCGGTTGAGCCAGGGACAATTACTTCGCTTTATTAAGACTAGGTTCACACTTCCATTAAATTGTATCAGTCACAATCCGCTGCTCTGGTAAACAACGGAATCCGTTTAGCGGATTCCGTTGTTCCCATAGACTTGTATGAGCGGCGGATTGTGACTGATGATGCTGCATTGCACCCTCCGCCCGACTGATCAGTCGTGGAACGACTGACCGCTGGGCGGGAGGAATGCAGCATATAACGTTTTTTGAGCAGTGCAATCCGTCGGATTTCGCTGCGCATGCTCTCTAGCTCCCTGTACACGTCACCAGCTTTGCTTGGTTACCACATATTTACCCTGGTTACGGTGCAAGGAGCCAGCGCTAAGCGGTGTACGCCCGTAACCAAGATAAATATCGGGTAACCAAGGTAAACATCGGGTGCTTTGCTTTACCCGATATTTAGTCTGGTTACGAGTGCAGGGAGGCCGACACTTCCCCGCTCGGCCCCGCCCCCTCCCGCACTCCGCACATGTACACACTCACAACACTCACTCACACTCTCACCTGTCCCCAGCCATGCAGACCGCAGCACTGCCACTGACATCCTCTGCGCCTGGCTCCGCCCCCCGCTCGGCTCCGCCCCCTCCCGCACTCCGCATGTGTACACTCACTCACACACACACTCACACACACACACACTCACTCACTCACAACACTCACTCACACTCTCACCTGTCCCCAGCCATGGAGACCGCAGCAATGCCACTGACATCCTCTGCGCCTGGCTCCGCCCCCCGCTCGGCTCCGCCCCCTCCCGCACTCCGCATGTGTTCACACACACACTCACACACACACACACACTCACTCACTCACAACACTCACTCACACTCTCACCTGTCCCCAGCCATGCAGACCGCAGCACTGCCACTGACATCCTCTGCGCCTGGCTCCGCCCCCCGCTCGGCTCCGCCCCCTCCCGCACTCCGCATGTGTACACTCACTCACACACACACTCTCACTCACTCACAACACTCACTGACACTCTCACCTGTCCCCAGCCATGGAGACCGCAGCAATGCCACTGACATCCTCAGCGCCTGGCTTCGCCCCCCGCTCGGCTTCGCCCCCTCCCGCACTCCGCATGTGTACACTCACTCACACACACACACACACTCTCACTCACTCACAACACTCACTCACACTCTCACCTGTCCCCAGCCATGGAGACCGCAGCAATGCCACTGACATCCTCAGCGCTTGGCTTCCCCCCCCCCCGCTCGGCTCCGCCCCCCACTCGGCTCCGCCCCCTCCCGCACTCCGCATGTGTACACTCACTCACTCACACACACACACACACACACACACAACACTCAGTCACACTCTCACCTGTCCCCAGCCATGGAGACCGCAGCAATGCCACTGACATCCTCAGCGCCTGGCTTCGCCCCCCCCCGCTTGGCTCCGCCCCCCACTCGGCTCCGCCCCCTCCCGCACACAACGGAGTCCGACAATGAAATTCTTTTCTTTGTCATCCGTTGTACAACGCATCAGTCAGTCAGCTTGACGCATATGACTGATACAAAACAACGGAAATGTGAACTTAGCCTAAGCCCCTGGCCACCTGGGCCCTCCCCCCTCTTCACCGGGCCCCCCCTAGTCACAGCCGCAGCAGAGGAAACGGCAGTGTTCTTTTGCCACTATACACGTGGCTAATTTGCATCGCATGCAAATTAGCAACGTGTGCTGGAGATACCAGGTATGCCGCTGCATACCCAGTATCTAGGGGAGGTGGAGGTGCTGGCGCTGCATCTACCCTGGGCGCAACTGTGAGGGGGGCTCTGTCGCACTGCCTAATGCGGCAGTGTAAAGTCTCCCCGGGGGCTGCGTTTGCCGCCCTGTAGTGGGAGCCAGTTATTCTCTGAGCGCGGCTGCAGATTCTATGTGTGTGTGCAGACAGCCGCTCTCATAGAATCTGCAGTGGGCGGCTCCCACTGCTCAATTGTCCTTCTGTCCGTCAGTCAGACGCGAGGACAATTGATTAACGCTGGTGCTGACTTCCGGGTCAGAGCGACAGCTGTCATGTGACCAGGTCAGCTGATCACACTGCTGACCCGGAAGTCAGGGCCGCAGAGCGGAGGCGGTAGAGGACGCTGAAAAGTGCTCCAGTGGAGCTGAAGACACGGAAGAGAAACAGTATGTGGTGAGAAGGGGGTATCTATGGAAACAGGTCCCTCCCCCACCCTCTCTCCACCATACTATCTGTGGACAGAGTATGGTCGGAAGAGAGGATGGGGAGAGAGAAATTTCTTTGGACACAGTATGGGGAGAGAGAGGATAAGGGGTCATGCATGGGGAGAGAGGGTGAGGGGTGGTGCATGAGGGGGGAGAGGATGAGGGGTGATGCATGGGGGAACAGAGGATGAGGGGTGATGCGTGGGGGGACAGAGGATGAGGGGTGATGTATGGGGAGAGAGAGGGTGAAGAGCGAACTGGAAATAAATTTTGAGGACACAATAAAGAGTGACATAGTATGAGAAGCAAGTGGGCAGGATGGGGACTGAGGGGGAAAAGTATATGGACACACAGGAGGTAGTGCGGAGACAGTAAGGGATGAGAAAAATGTGAGAGGCACAGAATAGAGACTGGGTAGTGGAGGGGGGTGGTATGGAGAAGGGGCAGAATGGGAGGACAGTGTGAGGTCATAGCAAGGAGGGGGAGTATGATGAGGGCACAGTATAAAGACTGGGCAGTATAAGGGGACATAGTGTAAAGGACACTGTAAACAGTAGTCTCAGTATAGAAAGAGAGGCAGTGTGGAGGGCATGTACCATAGGAGGGACAGTATGGGGTGATATTTTGTGCACAGAACACAATAAGAGGGGCCATTATTTATTAAGGGGCACAGTGTAGGGAAGATATTTTTAAATAGGTGTATTATAATCATTCTGCTATTTTTAGGGGCATCGTGTCGGGATGTGCTGCAGAAGACCGGAGAAGATGGACATCTACAGAGACGAGATGTGAATAGTCATCATTGCGTCAGGACAAGATAAAGAAAAGAAAGAAATGACTAGAGACAACGTCATCTATAAGGTACCTAAATGTAAATGTGTATTTGTGATAATGACTGTGTGTCATCATTAGGCCATGGTCCCACTTGTGCATTGCTTCTTATGAGAGCGCAATAGTAACTGATCAGCTGCTCTTGGTGCAGGTGGCCAGAAATGCTTATTTCTGGATCTGCTCCGTCGTCTGATGGTGTCCGTGTGGCGCCCCAGGATCTGGTCGCCACAACAGTGTTGCCCCTCCAAAGGGTTAATGCTGAGCCTGGAGGTAATTGGGGAAGTCTATTGGCCAGTAAGTATCAACATTCAACATCGTTTCTCCCTCAGGCCAGCAGAGGGAGCTCTGAACCTGGAGTTCCAGGGAGCACTTCCTTAAGCTCTGACCTGATGAAGGAGTTAGGTAGTCTGTTAGGGAAGTTCAAGGAGAGAGGAGCTAAGTAGACGGTCTTGTGAGCTGGGGTTTGGAGCTAGGCTAGCTCAACCCAGAAGAAGCAGAAGCCGTAGCAAGGCACGGAGAGAAGATTCTAGGAGAGAACAGGTTAGAACCTGTTCGCCTCAAAAGAACACACCAAAAATTAGACATCAGAGTCTGTGGTTGCCAGGGTGTTAGATCCCCCAGTAACCGAATCCGAAGGGCAGGAGGACTGTAGGTCTCCTGGCCCCCAAAACAACCTGAAGGTACAGCTGCATCACCAGGGCCCGGTGTGGACTCCAGCAGGGAAGCATCAGAGAGGGCCTGCGCAGCCTAACCTACGAGAAAGGGACGTACCACCGGTCCCAGCAGTAAGAGGGCCATTGCTAAACCCAGAGTGCAGGGTCCTGTAGAAGCAAAAGGAAGAACAGGCAGTAGGCCTCAATACTCGACTGGCCAAGGAGATCACCCCCAGGTACTTCCAGGCCGACCGGATCCCCTTCACCACCTGTGACGGTCTCCCAGGACTGGACTGTTCCAAAGTAAAAGAAAAGAAGGTAAAGAGACTGTTGTTTGTCAGTTCTTTTCGCTGTCCTGATTAGCCCTGCACCATTTCCAAAGCACCATAGACTTTAATAAGCACCAACGGCTGCCCCGGGGTACCGCTCCACCTGTGGGGAGCAGAACCATCCCAGCTGCTAATCCATCAGCCCCGGAGGTCTCATCCAGCAGCGGCGGCTCTATAGCCGCAATCCACAGGGGCGTCATGAATACTTCCACAAACTTTAATTAAAGTTACCACCCCCACAACTGCCATATTAGTTGACCCACGCCACCACTGACTACCCCCAGACTAGTCCGGCCCGACACCAGGTGTCCCAAAGCCCTGGGGTGGGCGAGTCATCCGCAGCCGGGTACTGCACATCCGCCTCATTGATTTTAATAGTAGGCTACTGCCACTATCAGAATACGGAGCAGATCCGGAACTGAGCACTTCTGGCCACCACTGGCACGGCACTTAGAACAGGCAATTGGCTGGGGTGCCAGACCCTGACCAATCAGACATTAGTGATCTATCATAAGGAGACAGATAATCGATCTGTGAGCCGAAGACAGGAGCGGGACGATCGCCGGGGGTGGTGGAGGGGCGTTATGGAGCTGGGAGGTGTAGAGGGTATATTATGGAGCGAGAGGCGGTGTAGAGCGTGTATTATTGAGCAGGGAGGTGTAGAGCGTGTATCATGGAAAGAGGCGGTGTAGGTGATGTGTTATGGTGTTATGGAGAGGGGCGATGTAGAAGGTGCATTATGGAGAGGGGCAGGCGATGTAGATGGTATATAATTACTTTTCTGAGGGAAATACTTCATTTTCTAGAACAACTTCAAGGGTGCTAAGACTTTTGGCCATGACTGTGTGTGTGTGTAATATATATATATATATATATATATATATATATATATATATATATATATATATGTATATGTATATGTGTGTTTTTCCAAGAGTGGCGGCGGACTGTGGAAGGTTTGCGAGTTGGAGGCAGAGCCGGGGTGGAGCCTGGGTGGAGTCTCAGGGGGGCCCCATAATTTTGCCAGTATGGGGCCCTGAAATTCCTAGTGGCGGCCCTGTGTGTATGTAAATTAACTGTTTGTTTTGCAGAATTGTAAGAACATTGATGAAAACCTGATACCAATGGCAGCCCTCTCGGATTTTCAAAGAGGCCAAATTGTTGGTGCTCATATGGCAGGCACTAGTGTAACAGAAAGTGCCCAAATGCTTGGCGTATCAAGAGGTACTGTCTTCAAAGTAATGACTGCATTTGAAAGAGAAGGAAAAAATGTCCGCAGCAAAGCACAGGTCTGGCCGACAGTCGAAGTTGACAGAGAGACCGTCGCACTCTAAAGCGAATTGTGAGAGAGCATCGCAAGACCACAGCTCCGAAAATAACTGCTGAGCTCAATGAACACCTTCAGAACCCAGAAAACAAATTCAGATTTTTGTCCAAAAACAGAATAGCGCTTTTGTCGCCATTTTACGAGAGCCATAGTGTTCTCGATTTTCTGGATCTGGGGCTCAGTGATGTCTTCTTTTTTGTGTCTTGAGTTGATGTTTTCAACTATACAATTTTTGTGTAGATGTGATGTTTTCATCGCCTGTTATTGCATTTTAATGATGCAATCACGCGGCTGCCGATGGCAGCGGGAAACAGCGTGATCCCCAATGCAGCCCTTGAAATAACGCTGTCAGAGTTTGACAGCGCGATCTAATGGGTCAACAGGAGCACGTAGATCTCTGGTCTACTTGCGCCTGCTAACCACATATGTTTGCTGATCAGATCAGCAGACATGTGCGGGGATTACTGTGGGCTTACCACAAAGGCGGTTACCTGGGGGACATGGCAAATGACGTACCAGTACATCCTTGGTCTTAAAAGGGTTAAAGTTTGGTGTTAGTACCGAACACAGACTTTACAAAAAAAAAAACAGAGTTTGGGTTTGGAGTTCGGGAGCATTACGTTTGCTGACCACTCGAGCGAGCATTGCTGTACTCGGGTACGCTCAGTGCTCGGCCCAGTGCGAGCCACTTGCAGTCTCTAAATTGTTCGCACTGGGGGTAAAATCAGAATGTATGTAAAGTGCTATGGAATTAACAGCGCTATATAAATGAATAAATATATTATTATTTATTGGATGTAGTGTGGACAAAAAATATATATACTGTACATATATGTGTGTGTATATATTAATATATATGTGTGCATATATATATATATATATATATATATATATATATATGCTGATGTATGTAAAGCGCAATGTAATTAATGGCGCTACATAAATAAATACATATTATTATTACATATGTGTGTGTAAAAACTCGTCCTCCCTCCTCCGGGAGTAATCTGTGTATGGCTGGCTGTATGTGGGTGGAGGGCTGAACTGCCCAACCATTGGGATTCATGTCAAGTCTGGGTCCAGAAGAAACCTCCACAGGTCTGCTTATCTATTAATGATTGGTCAAAAAAGCGTATGTACAAACTATTATTTTGCATTATTTACGCTGACTCTACAATCCATCCTTTTCGTCTTGTGTAAATAATATGGGAATATCTGGACCGTACCGTTAATAGCTCCTTTTAATTGATCACCGATCCATTTGGCTTGTGCTCATAACCGGAAGATTATCTGCCAAAAGTATTTGGGGCTTTACTTAAAGGCTGCTTTACACGCAGCAACATCGCTAGTGATGTCGCTCATAAAAGCACCCGCCCCCGTCATTTGTGCGTCACGGGCAAATCGCTGTCCGTGGCGTACAAAATCGCTAGTACCGGTCACACACACTTACCTTCATAGCAACGTCGCTGTGGCCGGCAAACAGCCTCTTTTCTAAGGGGGCGGTTTGTGCGGCGTCACAGCGACGTCACAAGGCAGCAGTCCAATAGAAGCAGAGGGACGGAGGTCAGGTTGGACAGGAGGGATGAAGTCAGGTCAGGCAAGGGGAACAGAGATCCAGACAAACTGGGTAGCAGGACAAGAAATAGAGAACTTCTCCGAGGAACGGAGCACACAGCAAAGATGGAAATATCACTGGTGGCGTCCGAAAGGTACCAGCACCAAGATATGGTGGTGTGACCCCCAGAACAAGGCCAGAATGAACAGGCCCCTCCCAAGAGACCTTAATTCCGGAGGCAGGATACATGGATTGGTCAGGAATGGCAGAGCCATGCATGAATCATGACAGAATCATACTGTATGTGTCTATTGCGGCTTCATACTCTGGGGAATCATACTGTGTTGAGGTCACTGGGAGCCTCATAATGGGCAAGGGAACTGTGGTATCTTCATATTGTGTGTGGTGGCTCTGTAGGGGCCTCACATTGTGCATGTGGGGGGTACTGTGGGGTCATCACGCTGTGTCTCGGAGGGCAACTGAGTTGGCATCATACTCTACATGTCACTTTCCCTGTCTTTACAAGTATGGGGTATGTGATTATGGCTGTGCACTGTGACCCGAATATTTTTTGCGTGTCGGCAAGGGGAGGCCAATTAGGACTTTTGTTATTTGGACCTATAATGTTTTTGTACGTCCCCACCTGGAACCTTATTTATTGACTTTCCTATATATTATCTTGAACTCTAAAGAGAAGTGCTTCACCTTCATAGGGAGTGTCTATCTAATGCATAAAGTTATTCCAAGACACGTTTAACAGGTTATATGTAGCCTGCAGGCACCTTTTAAAAGCTTATATGGTGACTTTAACAAAATATTTCTACCTCTTCTCTTACTCAAGAAATACCCCGACCCTATACGTTAAGCAGTTCAGTCAAGTTATACATTCTTTTCAGTTGTTTACTACTTCTATGTATTGCAGAAAAAACATGGCTATCATACTGCTTCCATGTGATTGACAGCAGCTCTCCCAGACACAAAGAAAAGTGCAAAAACTCTAGATGAGCTCCACTTATCTCCAAGGCCACAGACAAGCTTATATACGTTATTAAAGGTGTTGTCCATAAACCAAGAAGTTACAATCTCTCCTGCATGGTAATAAGGTCACTAAAGGATTCTCAATTCCAATACCAGCAATAGACGCACAGAAGGCAAACTGTGCAGAATGTTTATGGACCCCAATTACAAAAAATATATTTTAGTCAAAAATACATTAATTATCAAAAAAAAATTCTCCAAAGGTGGACAACCCCTTTAAGCTCATCTTCAGTCTCAAAGGAGAGTACGTCTGTCTCTTCATTTGAACAATTATTGGGGTCTATATAAAGGGTTGGCTCCTGTGCCAATTCTTCCCTGGTCCCCTGCACCAGCAATGAAATGTCATGTGACTGCTGCAGCCAATCACTGGCCACAGTGGGGACCTCAATAAACTTGACATATCCTCACTTCACTCAGTGGTTGACTCTAGAGGGCACGCGTTGACACACACATACCGGCTGAAGCTCCATAAACAGAGATTGGCGGGTTACCAGAAAGGTATCACTGACACTGAGGAGATTGGTGAAGTTTTGGGTCACGTTCACACGTTCAGTATTTCACATCAGTATTTATACACCAAAACCAGGAGTGGAACAATCAGAGGAAAAGTATAATAGAAACACGGACACCACTTCTGGATTTATCACCTACTTTGAGTTTGGCTAAAAATACTGAGGTAAAAAACTCACCAAATACTCATCATGTGCACTAGGCCTTACTCCTATTTCGTATTTTATCCAATTATAAGCTGATTGTGAAAGAAAATTATGGGGTTGGAAAATCTACTGTTGAATATACGGTACATGTAATCCCACCTCCAGAACTCTCCTAGAAGCCGCCCATGTATGAGCCATTAATGTGCCAATGAGCGTTCCTGATCATCAGCCTGTGTAAACATGCCGCCAATCAGGTGATGAATGAAAAAAATAAAAATTATTAGTCAGCTGATAAGATCTTGTATTTTGTCCTTTAAATCATGTTTGTCAATTATGAGCTTCCAACATTCATGCTATATGTGGACTAAAGAAACAAATGTATTAAAGGGGATGTCCACTACTTGGACAACTCCAACTCATTCCCCTTGTTCACCACCGTAAAAATAAATAGGCCTATACTCACCTCCAGCCGCGGTTCCAGTGATGTCTGAAGCCGTGTTCCTGCAGCCCAAGTAACATTGTTATGACACACGGGTCCCGCAACCAATCAGTGCCCAGCATCTGTCTCGTCGCCTTCGGAGAGTTGAGATGGAAGTGAGTGCAGCGCTGACGTCCTGCTCAAATATCCAAAGGCGGGGTGATGGAGTCCGGTGGTGACTGGTCGCTGGGCTCACGTGATTATTTGAGCTCTCCTCCCAAACTGATGCTGCTCCTCCAGTCCCCTAAAATCAACATCTGGCGATGATGTCATGTGAATGCTGCAGCCAATCAGAGGTTGCTGATTGGCTGCAGCATTCACATTTTGTCAGCGTTAAATGACTATGTTCATTAATGTGTAGTGTTGGGGGATGCAGGTATGTATGGAGGAGCTGGTCCTGGAGGTAATTTATTTTTTTCACGTCCATGGGCGCATTAATAAGAGGTTGCGTAATAGTGACAACACCTTAAGACAGTTTATCTAGACCATCTGGAGTCATTGGTAATAAATTCTCTTTTACAGGACTGATACTAGACCTGCCCTGATAGAGATTTCTTTACTGATACAAGATCTTCTGTCCCTCAAGCTCAACTCAATATTTATAATCCTCAAGCAGATCATCTTGAAGCTCAAGTTTCCCATAGACCATTTTATCAGGTTTAGTGGTCACAAGTCCTTGGAGTGTTCAGTATGACAGAGAATTGTCACAGGGAGATCTATAACATTACTATGAACAAATAAGAGCCTCCACAATGGGTAGAAGTCACTACATTTTGGTCCTTACATTTTTCTATATACTCAACCTTTTCATTCAATGTAATCACATCTGGAGGAAGAGACTTGCTAGAACTTGCATTAGGAGTAGATCATTTGTATTCCAAAACTTCAGACACAATTTATATATTTTTTTCAGTGTCATTAATGGAAGCTTCCAAGTAATGTTGATAGCAAATGTGGAAGAGCAAGACGTCAGCAAAGGGCGGTAACATAGCCCTAAAGGCCACTTTACACGCAACGACATCGCTAACGAGATGCCGTTGGGGTCACGGAATTCGTGACGCACATCCGGCCTCGTTAGCCTCGTTAGCGACGTCGTTGCGTGTGAAACATACGAACGACCGTTAATGATCAAAAATACTCACCTTATCGTTGATCCTTGACACGTCGTTCTAATCTCGAATATCGTTGCTGCTTTTGCACGCAGGTTGATGGTCGTTCCTGAGGCAGCACACATCGCTACGTGTGACACCCCAGGAACGACAAACAACAGCTTACCTGCGTCCTCCGGCAACGAGGTGGGCGTGTCTTTCCTTCGGCTCCTCTCCACCCCTCTGCTTCTATTGGCCGCCTGCCGTGTGACGTCGCTGTGACGCCGCACAAACCGCCCCCTTAGGAAGGAGGCGGTTCGCCGGCCACAGCAACATCGCAGGGTAGGTAAGTACATGTGATGGGGCCTAGCGATATTGTGCGCCACGGGCAGCAATTTACCCGTGACACATAACCGACAGGGGCGGGTGCTTTCACCAGCTACAAAGCTACCAATGTAAAGTGGCCTTAACTCTTGCTGGGGCCTATTAGTCAAAAAGGTTTTAAAGGTTTACTGGGGTTATTCTCCTTTTGGTGGGGCTTACAGTAGTCTATGTGCACATTTTGTACATCTGCACTTATTAGACAAGGGCCTTTTCACACTGCGTTATTACCTGCATTCACTGGTCTTGTCAGAGCTTCCGTCCAACCCCCCACAAAACGGGTTTCGGACACATGCACCGATGGGGCCATTGACTATAATGTAGCAGATGGAGTCACCGTTTGCCCTGTCTTGCACCATTTTCGCGTACATTCGCTTTATGCAGGTGGACACCCAAATGTAGTAGACTACATCTGGGTGTCCGCCTAAAGAAAGCGTATGCGCTCGAAAATGGTGCAAGACAGAGCACACACTGACTCTGTCTGCACAATTATAGTCAGTGGCCTCGTCGGCATATGCAACCCAAATGTGTTTTTCAGGGGGGTTTAGAAAGAAGCTCTGACGGGACTTTTTGGTCTTTCAATGGAAGTGTTGTCGATAATGTAGGTGTAGCTGTTGTGACGCTAGTCACTACTCACGGGCTAGCCATGAGGCTGGGTATTCTAGAAGTCCAGGGGGAAATACCAAGAGGGCTAGTAATAAAGTAAGGGGAGAGAACAAAAGGTGTTGTCAGGTGACAGTCCGAGGTCACAATTCCATAAAGGTATCAAGGTAAAGGGGTTAAGCAAATGGATAGTCAGAAGAAAGGTCCAAAGTTGGGTAATAATAGATCAAATACTGAATACAGGGAAACCAGGCTCGCAGACACCACCGGGCATAAGCTACAACTGGCATTAACTAAAGGCAGAGAGGCAGCTAATTATCAAGGTAATCACTTCAAACAGGAGACACATGATGGGAACCCAGCATGCCCCATGTACATACTACGTATTAAAGAGCACCTGTCGCCAGGACAAAAGTAGTCACCCTTTGCTATTATTTTACAAAGGCTAGTTTCACACTTGCGCTATTTTGATGCAAACGGAATCCATCGCTAATGTAGTACAGTTCATTTATTTACAGTGGAAGCGCGTTACTATGGCGCGTATGTGTGTCATGCAGTACCCGCTTGTGTCCACATGATGTCGCGCTTCCACTGTAAATAAATGAACTGTACTACATTAGTGACGGATTCCGTTTGCGTCAAAATAGAGTAAGTGTGAGTGAGCCCTAAGGCTGGGGCCACACGGCTGGCAGCAAAGTGGGAGCCGAGTGTTATGCGAGTGTCACGGCGACTGAGGTCCGATCATGCGATCAGACCACAGCTGCAGGGGGCAGGCCGGCTCTGAGGAGTTTTCTCTCCTCCGTAGCCAGCTATTGCCATTCTCGCTCTGCACCCGCGTTACACCAGTGTACCGCGATTGCAGTGCGATTTTTCTCTTGCCCCATAGACTTGAATGGGTGCAAGAGAAACCAGGATCGCATTACACCCGCAGCATGCTGCGACTGTTTTCTAGGTCCGATTAGGGCTCAGAAAATAATCGCTCATGTGTGCTGGCACATAGGCTAAGATTTTCATGCCGTGTGTCTTAGGCCTCTACCACACTTCCGCAAAAAACACGTGCGTGTCTCGCGTTCCGTTTTTCGGCTCCGTGTTCCATTTTTTATGTCCATTTCGCTGGTACGTGTGATGGCGTATGCTCGCCGTGTGTGTGTGTGTGTGTGTGTGTGTGTGTGTGTGTGGAATGTCCGTATGCATGAGAAACGTACGTGTAATGTCCGTGTGCTGTCCATTTGAAATGATTCGTGTGTGAGGCAAAATGTCGTTGCTACATACCCGCTGACAGCAGACACAGACAGAGTCGCGCGATGAGAATGAAAGCGGATGAACTTCACCCGACTTCATTGTCATACCACGGCTCTGTCTGTGTGTGGCGTCCTGATTAGCGGTCACCCGTGAAGGACTCACCGATGACTGCTAATCCTCTGAGTGACTGAAGTTAGCGGCGTGATTAGCGCAGCCATCACTCAGGCTACCCGCGGCTAGCTGGAGTCCTCCACCCGAGACCGCAACTCACCTGTGACTTCATTGCAGATCGCGCAGCTCACTTCAGTCACTTGGGCGACTTGCTGTCACAGTTGGAGGATCCAGCGGTGACCGCGAGTAACCTGAGTAATGTCATCACCTCAGTTGCTGCATGGAGCTGACAGAGAGCGGTCATGGTATGTGGCCGCTCTTGTCAGCTTCATGTAGCAGAGCTGAGAACGTCGTGGGACCTCCGTGGATTACGCCGGACCTGGATGGGTATTTGGGGCTTAATAAAGTGGTGAAAGAGGGTGTTTGTTTTTGTGCATTATTCCAAATAAAGGTTTTTTTGGATGTGTGTCTTTATTTTCTTTAACTTACAGGTTAATCATGGAAGGTATCTCGGGAAGACGCCTGTCATGATTAACCCCTTATTACCTTGATTGCCTACGCACCAGGGCAATTCGGGATGAGCTGGGTAGAGTCCTGGAACTGTCACATCTAATGGATGCGGCAATTCTGGGCGGCTGCTGGCTGATATTGTTAGGCTGTGGGGGCTCCCCATAACGTGGAGCCCCCCATCCTGAAAATACCAGCCTTCAGCCGTGTGGCTTTACCTTGGCTGGTATCAAAATTGGGGGGGGACCGCACGTTGTTTTTGTTTATTTTTTTATTTATTATACTGCATGATATAGACCTGACCACCGGTGTGTATGATTGGTTGCAGTCAGACACGCCCCCACGCTGAGTGACAGCTGTCTCACTGCAACCAATCATAGGCGCCGGTGGGCGGGGACAGCAGTGAATATAAGATTGAATAATGAGCGGCCGGCATTTTCAAAATAGTAAAAGCCGCCGGAGGTTTTTGACAGCTGTGCAGCGCCGCACTGGTGATCGGGGATCGGTGAGTATGAGAGAGGGGGAGAGACCGAACGATGGACAGAGAGGGGGGCAGACAGACAGAGCGACCATCTGACAGAGAAAGACAAACAAGACAAAAAGATTGACCGACATCGCATCCAGAATGCACAAAAAAAGTGATACGGACGGGACGGGTAGCACATGGACATGCTAAGTGTAACATACGTGCAGGCACGGACACATTGACTTTAGCGGGTCCGTGCCTGCGTGATGCCGCAGAAAAACGGATATGTTGAGTGTGAGGAAAAACGCACACATGTACAAACGACACGGACACACGTTCCGTGTGGTTTTACGTGTGTGTGCCTGTTACCATAGGGTAACATTGATGTACGTGTCTCCGTGCCGCCGGTACTTGCAAAAACGTACCAAACACGTACCGGCGGCACGGATGTGTGTTAGAGGCCTTAGGGGTACTTTAAACACTACAACATCGCAAGCCGATGCTGCCATGCCGAGTGCGATAGTACCCGTCGCAGCTGCGATATGTGGTGTTAGCTGGCGTAGTGAAAATTATCGCTACGCCAGCTTCACATGCACTCACTTTGCCCTGCGATGTCGCTCTGGCCTGCGACCTGCCTCCTTATTAAGGGGGCGGGCCGTTCGGCGTCATAGCGACGTCACACGGTAGGATGCCAATAGAAGCGGAGGGGCGGAGATGAGCGGGACGTAAACATCCCGCCCCCTTCCTTCCTTCCGCATAGCTGACAGGAGCCGCGGTGAAGGAGGTAGGAGATGTTCCTCGCTCCTGCGACTTCACACACAGCGATGTGTGCTGCTGCAGGAACGAGGAACGACATCGGACTGTCGCAGCAAGGTAATTATGGTTTTCGCCGACGCTACACCGATGATACGATTACGACGCTTTTGCGCTCGTTAATCGTATCATCTAGGCTTTACACACTACGCTGTCGAGAGCGACGCCGGAAGTGCGTCACTTTCGACATGACCCCACCGACATCGCACCTGTGATGTCGTAGTGTGCAAAGTACCCTTAGGCCTAATACTGATCCACATAGTATTCTGTTTTGCCTATTTTTATCCACGCGGTTCCAGGGATCTGGGCCTTTTTATTTACTGCAAATGTTCTTTACAAAAAGGGTGAGACTCACAGAATTCTCTGTCTTTAGGAAGCTCTATATAAATTCACTGTGGCCTACACCGTCTTGGTAATAAGAAAAAAAAAACAATACTCAGGGGAGCAGCAGGAATAAAATAGAAAAACTGTCCACTTTTGATCTTATGACAGGTCCGCTTACATAGGAGCAGTGCAAGCGGCTGGGAGTGGTATTGTATCAGTGACCGAAGTATGGGATACACATATACATATACATGGGATACACGTCAATGTAGGCACCACGTGTCTCTACCTTTTCTATTTGTATGGCCGCATAACTTCATTCTGAGTCAGGCAGCAGATTATCTTCTAATATCCTAACTGCATTGTTCTGTTCTTGACATTATTGACTTGATTTTTTGCATGTGGATAAATCGAGGAAGTTTAGTTTTCCCAACTGATGACGGATGCATTTTTAACGCCGTCTTACTTTTTTGCTAGATTTTAGGCTGTTTTTATGCTTCTTCCTAGGATCTAGATCTCCATCAGTCAGATGGGATGAGGAGTTGTCGCGGGCGGAGGAGGGGACGCTGCGCTCTCCCACTGCTCGGGTCCGGCTGCTGCTGCTGCTCGGTGGTGGCTCGAGCAGTGGGCCGGATCCCGGGGACTCGAGCGGCGTTCCTCGCCCGTGAGTGAAAGGGGGGGTGGTATGGGTTTTAGGGATATTGTCCGTGACGCCACCCACGCTTGTGGTGAGGTTGTGACACCACCGCTGCACTGGACGGGGATCCCGGGAGCGATGACAGGGAGCAGCTTGGATGTTGGTTCTCCCCTCCGTGGGTAGGGGGTTGGTTGTCCCGGGGCCCGGTGAGGGAATAGGGGATGGATGGGATGGCAGGCGGGCTACGGGGCCTGGTGAGGTGCAGGGTCGCGGGGGCAGCGCGGTGCCAGACGGCACGGTGGTACTCACTCAGCCAGTAAATCACACGGAGTCTCTGGTCAAACAAACGGCTGGATGGACGGGTCCCACAGGCGGCTGCGGTTGTTTCTGCTCCCGGTAGGTTGATGGTGACTGCCTTTCCCTGCACCTGTGTGGTGTTACGGTTCCAATGGCTTCCCACTGGTAACCCGCTCCCCAGCTTGGATGGATGCTGAAGGAGCCCCTTCTGCCCACAGGCTCTGGCCCTGGGAACTGTAGCCTTGGCGGTGACTGTGTTTCCCTCTACGGTGTGAGCTGTTGCCTTCAATCAGGTCTTGACTGCTGGGAAACCCCGGAGGTTCCCTTCGCTAACGGATTTGACCAGTTTAACGGCGACTCCTAGCCTGGTCGGGGTCCGTAAGCCCTGCCGGATGGTGCTGGCTTCTCTTTACTCTCCAATGCGGTACCGCCGGGCCACCGCCCGTCCACGGTCCATATGGTTTGCTCCAATCAGCCTCTCCTGCAGACGGTCACCACCGTCTGCCAACCTTGCTGTTCCGTCCGGGCCACACACCCGGACGCCTTCAGTCTCCTCTACTACCACTTCCTTCTTCTACTACTCTCAACTCCAACTCCCCACTAACCAACTAATCTGCTTTTCCCCCCTCCAGGACTGTGAACTCCTCGGTGGGCGGGACCAACCGCCTGGCCCACCCCCTGGTGTGGACATGAGCCCCTGGAGGAAGGCAACAAGGATTTTGTGTTTGACCTAGATGTGCCTAGCCGGGGTGTGGGGTGTGTTGGTGCAGTACCTGTGACGTCCTGGCTTGTCCAGGGCGCCACAGAGTAATCACTGCAAACTGGGTACAAAGGCTGCAGAGGACCAGGCATGAGACCACAGAAGTGCTGGGGAAGGTGGTGAGTTTTTTTAAGGCCTCTATCACACGTACGTGCCTCCGGTACGTGTATGGTCCGTTTCCTCACGTACCGGAGACACGTAGACACGTAGACCTATGTCTTCCTATGGTGTCGGACACACGTGTGTATTTTCGCACGGAACGTGTGTCTGTTCCGTACATACGTGTGTCCGACACCATAGGAAGACATAGGTCTATGTGTGTACATGTCTCCGGTACGTAAGGAAACGGACCATACACGTACCGGAGGCACGTACGTGTGAAAGAGGCCTTAAAAAAACTCACCACCTTCCCCAGCACTTCTGTGGTCTCATGCCTGGTCCTCTGCAGCCTTTGTCCGTTCCGTACATACGTGTGTCCATGTGTTTCTCACGCCGACATGTCCGTTTTATCTCCGGCATCATGGGTGTCACACGGAACGCAATCGGGTCACACGTAACACACACAGACCACACGGATGTGTTCTGTGTGACACGCACCGGAAATAAGACGTGTCTGTGAGAAAAAAAACATTACTCACCTTCTCCAGCACTGCTGTCTCTGCCGCTGCTGTCACTTGCTGCCGACTGCCGCTCATTATGCTCATTGAATATTCACTTCACTGCAGCCGGAAGCAGCAGCAGCGGGGAGTCTGCAGGACCGGAGACCGAAGATCAGCCCCAGGGACAGGTGAGTAGAAAGTTCCTGTTCTCCGTGTGTTATCACGGATAACACACGGAGAACACACGTGTGCCATACACACAGCTCACCGAGGGCAAAACGCACCTTTGACACGTCCGTGAAACACATGCGTGATTTTCACGGACGTGTAAAAGAGGGTTAAAGGGAGCTGGGGATCTAGGGGTCACCCACAGCAAAATCTGCATCAAATGGTTAGTTGTGGATTTTGACCTCCCAATTGAAACAAGCAGGTAAATACTCAGCACCTGATCTACAAAGTATATGTAAACACAATGTGCGATTATTGAATATTATTTCTACACATGTAAAAACCATGGGGTACTCAGATAACAGTTTTTTAGTAAAATAAACAAAAAAAAAAAAGAATAAACTATTCAATCCCCAACAAATTGTGCCTCATTTGATGGACCCTAACTATATTGACTCTTTCTTTATGTGGCTAACCAGACCACAAATAAACTAGAGAAGAGATATAATCCACTTTAGCTCTAATTAAAGGGAATCTGTCTCCAAGTTTTTTCTACCCTTTCTGAGAGTAGCATAATGTAGGGGCAGAGATCCTGATTCCAGTGATGTGCCGATTACTGTGCTCCTTGCTGGGTTTTTATTTAATATAAAATAGTGTTTTATCAGCAGGAGATTATCACTAGAAGACTAGTATACCTGCTGCCAGATAGTCCTCTAGATTCGTGAGCTTTGTATAATCCCGTTACCACCACTGAATGGCAGTTTTCTGCCTATGCACAGTGTACACAGAAAGCTGTCAATCAGTGGTGTTTTTGCAGAGCTTAGTATTCAGAGAACAGGTAGATCTTTACAGGATAAAAACTGTTTTTAATCCAAACTGTTGCAAGTAGCCCAAGTAGGTGATACATTATTGGATCAGGGCAGTGGTGTACTGCCAATTGTGGCAGACCACAATGACCACTATGAGGCGTGGGGAGGGGGTGCAGTGACTCGCCCACCCCAGGGCTATGGGATACCCGGTGCCAGGCCGGACTAGTCCGGGGGTAGTCAGTGGTGGCGGGGCCCGACTCCGTGGCCCTGGTGGGTGTCTGTTTAAATATGGCTGGTGACTTGGGAGCAATTAAAGTATTTGTTTCGTGACGCCACCTGTGGTTTGCGGCTATTAAGCCGCCGCTGCTGTGTGAGGCCTCCGGGGTGATGATACGGCAGCAATGGTGGTACTGCTCCCCACAGGTGGAGCGGTGCCCCGGGGACACTGTTGGTGCTCGTGAAAGTCTATGGTGTTGTGTGGATAACACGGTGCAGGGCCGACAATGAAAGAACCAGGCACAAACAACAGTCTCTTTACCTTCTCCTCTTTTACTTTAAGAACAGTCCAGTCCTGGGAGACCGTCACAGGTGGTGAAGGGGATCCGGTCGGCCTGGAAGTACTTGGGGTGATCTTTTTGGCCAGCTGAGTATGAGGCCTACTCCTGTTCTTTTCTTTACTATTATAGGACCCTGCTCTCTGGATCTAGCAATGGCCCTCTTGCTGCTGGGACCGGTGGTACGTCCCTTTCCCTCTGTGGTAGGCTGCGCAGGCCCTCTCTGGTGCTTCTCTGCTGGAGTCCACACCGGGCCCTGATGATGCAGCTGTACCTTCGGGCTGTTTATGGGCCAGGTGCTTGCAGCTCTCCTGCCCTTCAGATTCGGCTACCAGGGAGTATTTTAAGCCCTGGTGGCCACAGACTCCGATGTCCGAGTCTCTTCTCTGCCTCTCTGCTACTCCTGCTTCCCTGGGCCAAGCTACTCCAGCTCTAGGCCCCAGATCCACAGGACAGCACTCTCTGCGTCTGCTTCCTATCACTTCTCTCTACAGACTGACCACTACTTCCTCCCTCAGGTCAGACTTAAGGAATGCTCCCTGGAATTCCAGGTTCAGAGCTCCCCCTGCTGGCCGGAGGGAGAACTGCGTTGGATGTTAAACTTACTGGCCAATGGACCTCCCAATTACCTCCAGGCTCAGCATTAACCCTTTGGGAGGGCAATGCTGTTGTGGCGACCAGGTCCTGGGGCGCCACACTCCCCCTTAGTTAAATTCAGTACTCCCGGACTGTAGAAACAAAACATAACATGTTAAAACATTTCATCCCATTATGGGAGGCGCATTACTTAAACGTTACAAACTTAAACACTACTATAAGAGTCCAGTGTGGCTCCCTGCCGGGTGTCCATTACACTGCTCCATGGGGGACCCGCCGCGATCAAACCCCCAACGTAGGCTCTGGGCGTGTGTCAGACAAATGATTATGACCACACTCTATGCACGCCGGACGGGTTTTTCTTCAGGGGTGTGGAGCACACTGGTGCTAACTATGTACAATTAGAGTGTTGGCCACCCATAGTCCAGTGGCCCAATTGTCCATTTAATCACCTAAAACAAAACATTACATACCAGACATTTTCACACACCTATTTACACTCTGTTAGGTATTTTACTTTCTATGTTCTATACCTTGGAGGGGGCTGTCCCCGAGTGCTACGTTGGGACCGGCGTAGCTCTGGGGTTTGTCCCTGACTACTTGGAGTGTCTGCCCCCCCCCGTGTTATTGGTAGGCCTAACCCTGTCAGGGATGCATGTTGGTTGCCTACGGGGTCTCAGATTCGCCAAGGGTACGACAGGTTCACCACTGGCAGGGGGTTGAGCCTCCTGTTCTACTGCTGGCGTGTCATCTTGTGTTGGAGCGGACGGTTCTTTTGGTGGATCTGGAACCTCTTCTGTTTCTGGCTCGACCAACTGCGGGAACGTCAAGACTGGTACCACTATGGCATTGTTTATTCGGGTCCAAGTTTTGGGGAATTTTCCAAGGATTGTTTGGATCATCTCTTCCTCTTCTTCTTGACTTTGGGGACTTTCTTGTACTTCTTCTACTTCTTTTTGGGTTCTGCACCGTTCAGGGCACGCTTTCAGGCGGTCTCGAGAAACTGCTTGATAGGTCTTGCCTTCATCTTTGCTTATAAGGCTTACCTTACTATTGTCAAAGTTGGAGGGAATAATGGTGTAGGGTTCATTCTCCCACTGATCATCTAATTTATGCGCCCTCCGCTTTTTCTTGAGGACCTGTTCTCCAGGTGCTAAGGGAGTTGCTGGGGCTGTTTGATTGTAGTTCTGCTCTTGTCTCGTTCTTGCTTGGGACAGGCTCCTTTCTACGCATTCCTGGACCTTGCGGTACTGCTGTTGTCGCTCTGTATCCCAATCTTCTATCTCCTGAACCGCTTCAGGTGACACAGTCCCCATCTCAAAGTCTACAGGTAACTTGCCAGGTCTGGCTCGCATCAGGTAAGCAGGGCTGCAGTTGGTCGAATTTACTGGGATATGGTTGTACAGGTCTACCAGATCTGGTAACTTCTCTGGCCATTGGTTTCTTTCTTCCAGAGGTAGAGTCTTCAGCATATCAATAACCACATGGTTCATCTTCTCGCACAATCCATTGGTTTGGGGGTGGTACGGTGTTGTTCGGATTTTCTTACAGCCGTACATGTTACAGAACTCTTGGAACACTTCGGTCTTGAATGCAGGACCTTGATCAGTCAGTACCCTTTCCGGATAACCGTGAGGCCGACAAAAGTATGCCTGGAATGCTCTAGCTGCTGTTCTGGCTGTCTGGTCCTTCACAGGCACTACTACCAGGAAACGAGAGTAATGGTCCACAATGGTGAGGGCGTACACATAGCCTGACCGGCTTGGTGTTAACTTCACGTGGTCCAGGGCCACCAACTCCATGGGCTGCTTCGTGACAATTGCCTGTAGGGGAGACCTCTGGCTGGCATCATCCTTCCGCCTCAGGTTACACGGACCACAGTCTCGGCACCACTTCTCGATCATCTTTCTCATGTGCACCCAGTAGAACCGATCGCGGAGTAGGGTCTCCAACTTCTTCCACCCGAAGTGTCCTGCTTTATCATGGTAAGCTGCTAGGACCATTGGAGCATCCCTCTGTGGGACCACTATCTGCCAGACGAGTTCATTCGTTCGCCAGTTGACATATCTCTTGCAGAGCTTGCCTTGGTAGGTGAACAGTCGTCCCCTCTCCTTCCACAACTGCTGGGCTTCTTGTGGAGCGTCTGGACCGAGATGGGTCTCAGCTTGTGCTAGCTTTTCTTTGACCAATCGCACGGCCGGGTCACCGTTCTGTGTCTCTTCCCAATTATGGTGGAGTAATGGGTTGACCGAGATCTCGTGCTGGCTCGAGCGCTTCACTCCTACAGCATGCTCACACTGGGAAACACCTTGGTGATGGAAAGCCGGTAACTCTATCTCTTCGAGTTCATCCAGGTCTTCTCCAGACTCGGGTAAGTGAGGCATTCTGGACAGCGCATCAGCATTGTTATTCTTCTTGCCAGCCCGGTACTTGATGGTAAATTCAAAGTTAGACAGCCGGGCCATCCATCGCTGTTCCAACGCACCTAACTTGGCTGTTGCCAGATGTGTCAACGGATTGTTGTCCGTGAAGATGGTGAACTTGGCCGATGCCAGATAGTGCTTGAAGCGTTCAGTCACTGCCCAAACAATAGCGAGGAACTCTAGCTTGAAGGAACTGTAGTTTTCTGGATTCCTTTCTGTGGGCCGAAGCTTCCTATTGGCGTAAGCTATCACCTTCTCTCTGCCTCCCTGCACCTGGAACAGAACTGCTCCCAGTCCCACGTTGCTGGCGTCTGTATACAGTACAAACGGCTGGCTGTAGTCAGGGTAGGCCAGAATTTCTTCTCCCGTGAGAGCCCCTTTCAGCCGGACAAAAGATGTTTCTATTTGGCTGTTCCATTCAAATGGAGGGCTCTGCTTCTTAGCCTGCTTTGGCTGGCCCACCAGGAGATCTTGAAGAGGCGCTGCTATCTTTGTGAAACCATCAATGAACCTTCGGTAGTAGCCCACCAGCCCAAGGAACTGCCGCACCTCCTTTACCGTGGTGGGTCTTGGCCAGTCCTTGATTACGGTGACTTTCTCTGGATCAGGTGCCACACCTTCTGCACTGACCACATGACCCAGGTACTGTACCTTTTGGCTTCAAGAGGTGACATTTGGACGGCTTTATCTTCAGGCCATACTCCGACAGGGACTCAAACACTTCTGCTAAGTGCCTCAGGTGATCTTCGTAGGTCTTGGAGTAGACTATGCCGTCATCCAGGTACAATAGCACGGTTTCAAAGTTGTGATGGCCCAAGCAGCACTCCGTCAATCTCTGAAATGTCCCTGGGGCATTGCAGAGCCCGAACGGCATACAATTGAACTCACAGAGACCCATTGGTGTCGTGAATGCAGTCTTCTCTTTGTCCGCCTCTGCCACGGGAACCTGCCAATACCCACTGGTGAGATCCAGGGTGGAGAAATAATTAGCTGATTTTAAGGCCGTTAGTGACTCTTCTATTCTGGGTAGTGGATAAGCATCTTTATGTGTAATGCGTTAATTTGTCTGTAATCTACGCACATTCTCATTGTACCATCTTTTTTCTTTACGAGCACTAGTGGAGCTGCCCAAGGGCTACAGCTATCTCTGATCACCCCAGCCTCCTTCATTTCCCGTAACATTTCTTTGGCACGCTGATACTGTGCTGGGGGTACAGGGCGGTATCTCTCTTTAATGGGATGATGATCACCCGTGGGGATTTGATGTTTAACCCCTTTTACCTGCCCAAAATCTAGGTGGTGTTTGCTGAAGACCCGCTCGTACTCCTGTACCACCCGGTAAACCCCATGCTTTTGGTGTGAGGGGGTGGAGTCGGTGCCCACATGTAATTTTTGGCACCAGTCTTCCAGCTGCCCATTGGAGCCATTGTCTTCCGCCTGGTCGGACGGGATCAAGGGTTCCACTGCTTTGATGGTATTGTTACTGACAGTGTACAGTTTTGCTACAGTGGCGTACCGGGGCAATTTGGCTTCCTCCTCCCCACAATTCAGGACACGGACGGGCACTCTCCCCTTGCAGACGTCTGCTACCCCTCTGGCTATCAGGACTCCAGGCCTACTGACTGAATACACCGGTTCTACCAAGGCCTGGTAATCCTGACCCTTGAGGCCTATTGCTGCCCGACACCATATCAACATTTCACTTCTTGGGGGTATTGCAATGGGGAGGGGGTCACTTACTCTCACACTGCCAATTTCTCCTCCGGCCTGCTCTACCTGATGCCTCCTCATCAGGGCTCTGATCTCCCTCTGTAGGGCATGCTGCTGCCCGGAGCTGGCAGTTTCAGACGCCTGTTGCAACAAAATTATCACTTCGGCAATACAATTTTCTATCACATTTGTACCAATGGTTAGCAGTGGGTCAGATTCTTTGCGATCAATATCTACAATTATCATCCCCTGACATGGCAATTCTACCCTCCCCACTTTAATGATTACTTCTTTATACCCAATTTGAGGTAAGGGCTGACCATTACTGGCCACAATTGTTAAATCATCATCTGGGCCATGGTCAATGTCTGAATCAGCCCAATATCTTTTGTACAGTTTATAAGGGATGGTTGTTACCTGGGACTCCGTATCCAGGAGGGCATTCAAAGGGATCCCATCCAGCACAATAGGAAGGACCGGGCGTCCTCCCACATACTTGCTGCGACTGGGGGTTGAGCCGGGCTTCCTTACACCTGGGGGTCGGCTCCTGGCCCCAGGCTCGGCCCATTTAAAGGACAGTGTCTTGCAATATGGCCCGCCTGGCTGCAGCGGCGGCAGATCGGTTGTCCCATTGAATCATACCGGTCTGTGTCTTTTCCTCGGGTCGGCGGAATCCTCCTCTGTCGCATCCATGGGACGTCATCTGGGCTGGAGGCCAACTCGATTCTTGCAGGCGATGGGGTCACTTGTAGAGACTGCACGGTCTTGGCAAGGGCAGCTACAGTCTTGGTTAGCTCCTGGACCTGCTGTCTGAGCTCTGCAGCGGGATCCTTATCCAGGGACTGCGCCTCAGCCCCTGCAGCAGATCGTGTTGCAGGCACCACCCCGGGGTACGTGATAGCAAGAGGCCGGAGGGGTACTGGGTCATTCGGTGTAGATTCCCTCAGTACCCGGATGGCCTGGTTCTTAAACTTTGCAAAGTCCAGAGCAGGGTTCTGCAGGACCATGATACGCAGCTGGGTCCTGTGGGCATCTGACAGGAGCCCTTCTATGAACTGCTCAGTTAGGAGTTTGTCTTCTTCACGTACACTCTCTGGGTCCACCTGTTTAATTGCTTTCAGGGCCTCCTGCAAGTTTAAGGCATAGTCCCTTATGCTGTCTGTGGCCCGTTGTTTGCACCCAAAGAATCTCATCTTTATCTCTGCTGCGGTGCGGGTGTCGAAAGTACTCTTTAACTTGGCCAGTATCTGGGTTGCTGTCCCTTTATCTGTATCAGGCCAGGACTTCACTTCACGCTGGGCTGCGCCGGCTAGCTGCCCCATTAATATGCCCACCTTCTGGCTCTCAGTCAGCGGATACACCGGGAACAAGCTGTGCAGCCTTTCTCTGAAGTCGCTCAGGGTATGGGACTCCCCGGAGTACTGCGGCAGCCATTCTGCTCCCGGGATGTACGGCATTGTGATCGGCATTACCGGCGCTACCGCGGGGGCTGGGGTGACGGCGACTGGGATTACAACGGCCGGCGCTGCTGCGTCTTCAACTACTACAGCCACCGGCTCTCCCTCAGTGTCGGACATCTTCCTCCCCCTTAGTGAACCTTACCAGGCTCCACTTTCTTTTTACAATCTCCTCCGGGTAGCGCGGGGCTAACGACCCTCCGCTCTGATGGCGCGCTCCCTTCGCGCTCTTTTTCGGGCATGCCCCTCTTCTTCCTGCACTCAGCGAAGCTAATAGCGGCGGCAGTCTTCAAACAGTAAACACACAGTCTTTTCAAAGGCGCACAGTACCCGGTGGGCGCCGGGCACGAAATTCTGTTCGTGACGCCAAATTTGACTCGCCCACCCCAGGGCTATGGGACACCCGGTGCCGGGCCGGACTAGTCCGGGGGTAGTCAGTGGTGGCGGGGCCCGACTCCGTGGCCCTGGTGGGTGTTAGTTTAAATATGGCTGGTGACTTGGGAGCAATTAAAGTATTTGTTTTGTGACGCCACCTGTGGTTTGCGGCTATTAAGCGGCCGCTGCTGTGTGAGGCCTCCGGGGTGATGATATGGCAGCAATGGTGGTACTGCTCCCCACAAGTGGAGCGGTGCCCCGGGGACACTGTTGGTGCTCGTGAAAGTCTATGGTGTTGTGTGGATAACACGGTGCAGGGCCGACAGGCAATGAAAGAACCAGGCACAAACAACAGTCTCTTTACCTTCTCCTCTTTTACTTTAAGAACAGTCCAGTCCTGGGAGACCGTCACAGGTGGTGAAGGGGATCCGGTCGGCCTGGAAGTACTTGGGGTGATCTTTTTGGCCAGCTGAGTATGAGGCCTACTCCTGTTCTTTTCTTTACTATTATAGGACCCTGCTCTCTGGATCTAGCAATGGCCCTCTTGCTGCTGGGACCGGTGGTACGTCCCTTTCCCTCTGTGGTAGGCTGCGCAGGCCCTCTCTGGTGCTTCTCTGCTGGAGTCCACACCGGGCCCTGATGATGCAGCTGTACCTTCGGGCTGTTTATGGGCCAGGTGCTTGCAGCTCTCCTGCCCTTCAGATTCGGCTACCAGGGAGTATTTTAAGCCCTGGTGGCCACAGACTCCGATGTCCGAGTCTCTTCTCTGCCTCTCTGCTACTCCTGCTTCCCTGGGCCAAGCTACTCCAGCTCTAGGCCCCAGATCCACAGGACAGCACACTCTGCGTCTGCTTCCTATCACTTCTCTCTACAGACTGACCACTACTTCCTCCCTCAGGTCAGACTTAAGGAATGCTCCCTGGAATTCCAGGTTCAGAGCTCCCCCTGCTGGCCGGAGGGAGAACTGCGTTGGATGTTAAACTTACTGGCCAATGAACCTCCCAATTACCTCCAGGCTCAGCATTAACCCTTTGGGAGGGCAATGCTGCTGTGGCGACCAGGTCCTGGGGCGCCACAGCAGCGTAGGCATCTGGCATTACACTTTCAACTGTATTGGCTTCACAATTGAAAGCTATGATGAAAGAGGGAGCGGTTTGCCCCCTCCTACATCATTCTCTCTTAGCATCCGCGATATAATGACATCACTACTGCGTACTCACTGTACCAAGATGTGCAGAGCTGCAGAATATACGCCACTGCAGAGACTGGAGTGGCGGGGGAAAGTGGAGATATGAGGGGGGGCTTGTGGGGTTTTTTCCAAATCAGTGAGCACACTGGTGGCCAATGGTTATAATACTATATGGATGACTATGGGGAATGCAATATACTATTTGAAGGACTATGTGGCTGCAATATAATATATAGTGACAATGGTGGATGCATTGTAATATTTATATATATAACTATGGGGAGAATTATACTATTATGAGGGTGCATTATAATATATGGAGGATTATAAGGGGTGCATTATACTATATGGAGGACTATGGGGTGCGTTATAATATATGGAAGGCAATGTGGGGCCTATTATACTATATGGCTAAGTTCACACACTGCATCTTTTGCTGCGTTTTTGGTGCTTTTTTGAGGTCACAAAGATGCACCTACATACATGCATTTCCTTCCCCCAGCAAAGTCTATGAGATTTCTATTTTGCTGTCCACACTGGGCATCTTTTGTTGGCTGCCTCTTGACTGCGTTTTTCAAGATGCAGCATGTCAATACGTTTTGCGCATTTTTGAGCCCTTCCAGTCCATAGATTTAACTTAAAAAATGCATTGGGGAAAACATGGTAAAAATGCATTGGGGAAAACGTGGTAAAAACGCATTGTGTTTTTGATGTGTTTTTGCCGTGGTGCGTTTTTGGTGCATTTTAACATGCACTCAAGATGCACTGACCAAAAAAAGATGCCGCGTGTGAACATAGCCATATGGAAGACTATGTTGGATCAATGATACTATATGGTGGGCTATGGAGTGGCCATTATACTATTTGGAGGGTTATGATGGGAGCCTTAATACTTTATGGAGGTCTGCCTAGGGCCATTATACTGTATTACTGTATGCAAGCAATTATACAGTGTAAATGTTTGTGTGGGGTCCAGGTAAATTATATCTTTGTACCGTGTTAGCCAGTAGAGATAAAAAAAAATTGTTTAAAAGAACTGAAGTCCTCAGTGGTTGATACCTTTTAGTGGCTAACTGAAAAGATGGTAATAATAGCAAGCTTTCCAGACTACTCAGGCCTCTTCATCAGGCTCAGTATAACATAAAATCTGAACAGTCATATACTTACACAGAACAGGACATAGAATAGAGCAGTAAATAAGACAAGTTATGTGAAGCAGAACTATCAGGGCTCATGCGCATGGTGCCGAATTTCATGCATTTACTGTGTGTATTGCACTGCAGCGTAAATGCATGCATCCTGTGTCCCCTGCACAATCTATGAAGATTGTGCATGAGACGTGCGCACGTTGCGTTTGAGAGCGCAGCGATTTGGATGCCAACATTTTTTTCCAAATCACTGCGTTCTAAGAAGCAACATGTCAATTATTCCGTGCTCTTTGGATGCAGCTCCTGCTCTGTCTATGGGAGAGGCTGCATCCAGAGCACATGGAATCGGCTTTTTTTCTGCAGAAACACTGCATTCATTATGCCGTGTTTCTGCAGCGATTTGACACGCACATGTGTTGTCAAATCCCTGCAGAAATTTCTGCAGGAACACGACGCAACATGCGCATACAGCCTCAGTATGGCAAAGGGACAATCAGTTGTGGCCATAAAAATTGCTGCAGATCATAGATAGGGAGTGTGAAAGTTTTATTTTCCTCTGATTGGGGTCTGGTCCAGAGCTGTGATGCCTCTGGATGGTCTGACCAGTGTACCGCCCCGTGCTCGGCTGCAGCCGAGCCGCTCGGATCCGGGCTCGCTGGTGGGTGGCTCGAGCGTCTCTGGACCCGGGGGCCCTGTGGTCACTACGATCTGAAAGGGGCTGACGGTTTAGGGAACGTAGGTGTACAGCCGGAGCTGTGTTAAGTTCGTGACGCCACCCACGGGATGTGGTGAAGGTGGACACCACAGCTGCGGTTTACGGGGACCCGTTGAGGGAGTAGTTGGGCGGTGCAGGGAGATGGGCGGCCGGAGGGCACTGATGTACTCACGATTAGTAACACACTCAAGTCTCTGGTAAACCAAGTTGATGGTGGTTGGTGCCCGCAGCCAGCTGCGTCTGGTCCCCCACCCGGTTGGTGGTCTCTGCCTTTCTCCTGCACCGTGTTGTGTATTTGTGGGCTACCTGCGCTTCAGCATCGAAAGTCCGCTCCCTGGCTTTGTGGATGTCAGGAGAGCCCTTTTGCCTGCAGACGCTGGCCCGTGGGATCTCTCTGCCTCTGCGGTGGTTTTCTATCCCCCTCGTTGGGCTGTTGTCTTCAGTAAAAACTTTGCGGTCTGGACTATAGGTCCTTTCCCACCCAATCAGTTAACTAACTCAGTCCAGTGGCTTCTGGACCTCGTTTCAGGGTCTGAGTACCCCCCTCTGTTCTCCGGTTTCTGAGTCGGTTCCCCGGGTCGGTATCGGCGTGCCACTACCCTGTCCCGGTCCACCACGGTTCCACCGAGCCGTCTTCCCGGCTCCTGCAGGCTGAGGCCACCGTATGCCTCCTAGCCAAAGGTACCCGGGCTCCAACCCTGGCACCTGTCAGTCTATTACAGGCCTGTCACACAGGCCTGTGCTCCTCCACTGCCCTCTCAAACTCCACTCCGACTAACAACTGAACTGAACTGAACTGAACATGTGTTTCCTGCCTCAGGCTCTTTGAACTCCTCGGTGGACGTGGCCAACTGCCTGACTCCACCCCCTGGTGTGTCCATCAAGCTCTGAGGGAGGTGACTAGGTTTTAATAGTTGGCTGATGACACCTTTTTAGGGGACAGGTGTTGTGCGGGGCTCTAACTGTGACTAACTGGCTAGTCCAGGGCGTCACACCAGCACATCTCTTAATTGATGTAAAAAGACATGAATCCATGTCACACATTCATTCCTGCTCTGAATGTGTCAAAAGTCATCATAAGTTTGTACTTCCAGACCTTTCTGTCTCTCTGAGACTTGAAGTTTCGTTTCAATACCAGCAATTTCATGTCCATGATGCTGTGGTCTTGATTACAAAAATGTTTGGCCATCCTTTTTTTCTTAATTGTGTGGCAGTGAGAATTCATCCTTGTCCAGAGCTGTTGTCCATTGTTGTGTGGGGTCCATCATACTGTGCGAGGGGCTGTGTAGGGGCCATTATACTGTTTGGAGAGCTAGTGGGGGGGGGGGCATAATACTACATGGAGCGCTATGTAGGGGTCACAGTTGGGAATCATACTGTTTGGGTCATCATACATTGCTGGGGTAGTTGAGGGTCAGTAGGGTCATCATATTGTGTGTGTGGAGGAATTCACTGTGGGGTATCATACAATTGCTTGTGGGGCACTCTTGTTATGGGCTCAATGAAAGGGGAATCTTGGGGTTTCAATAGGAGGAACTTACTTTGTAAGGGCTGTAAAGTTGTGAGATATGTTCCTATGTGACCCAGCCGAATATCAATACATTTTCATTTTTTTTCTGGACAGGAAGCCAATTATAACTTCTGCTTTGGAACCCCATGATTTCTTTGAATCAGTGTCTCTGACCCTCCGTTATACTGGTCTCAGATGGGATAGCAAAAACCTGCTGACAAATTTTGTTTAAAACCAATCTGGGAAAGATAGTGAATATTTTTTTTTATTAAAAAAACAACAAAAAAACCCAACTGGCTGTCTACATGTCTAGCAATAGAGGAATTAATGTATTCATTAATTGTAGAATGCTATTGCATAGTGATATACTGTATATGTCTGTATATTGGCCAGCACATCAATTTAAAGGATAATTGTGGCAACTGGAGCCGCAGGGGTGCCACGAGTATTACACCTTATTTAAGGTGCGGTATTTGCCTTGGGTAAGGAGGGGGTTAATCACCGGTGTTCCACATTCACACTTTACATACATTCAGGAGCCTTCCCACTGGCTGGGTAGATAGGGTGGTGGCCATCACGAAGCATGGGACATTTTTGGTCACTGAAGCCAGCCACTTGGGGGGCGGGTTCCACTTGGGGTAGAAGTAGGAGCAACTTACACAATCTTCAGTCAGTCTACCCGACACTTCAACCAAACAAATTTACAACCAACAAATAGTAATCAACCAGGGAAAATTTTGTAGTCCATCAAAATGCAAGATAGTACCACCACCCCATGATTACAGTAAATGGATATGAGACTGACTCAAAATAATTATATTACCAATTCACACACACGAATCAGAGAAGAAAATTCCAGTAAAAGATAAATCTTTATTGAAACAAAGTAAAAACAGGGCAGGGGTGTAATTTCATGACAGTGCACAAGGTGGCGTACATAAGCGGTGAGAAAAGTCCTAGTGTCCGGTTAAAAGAGTAAACAATCAGCTCAATATAGCCTCAAGGAAGCCCAATACCAGGGATAAATTAGATTATACACCCCATGGTGGGTAGTATCACTCAAGGAACTTATATGTAAGGAGAGGTACACAACCGGATAACATTTAAACTCACCGCTGAAATGACGCCAGGTCCCGCCTACGCACGTTTCGGCGCTAGCCTTCGTCAGGGGGGCGTGGCTTCATATCGGCAAAGTGAGAGTATAAATGCGGCACTCCAGCCAATCGGAACAAGTCAATTGGCGCATGCGCATAGTACACACCAATGCAGTGTGCAGACAAAAGGAGCGCGTCATCACTACGGAGGGCATAGGGATTCAATCCCAGCAAAACGCCGCCTCACGTGATCCACTCACGTGACGCGTGTAACGTAATCAGATCCGCCCCAAATCTCGCAGTGTTATAGATACGCTCCCAGACTGAACACTACACGGGGACAGCGCATGCGCATTAGTCCGAAAGGATGAAAAGCCGATCCAAAGAAGGCAAAACTATTGGATGTTACAGAGATTGAATGACAAATGCACTGGTATTTTAAAAAAACCACATAAGCTATTAATAAAAGATGTCAAAACACCGGCGAAAGGAAACATACAAAAAGTCTATATAAATTAGTGCTAATTCGATATATATAAACAACTATATACTTCAACTAGTGCATGCCTAATATATGTAAAAAAATCCTTTTATTATAATCTATAACCTTACAAAAAATGTACACAATAAATATAAGTATGTATTAAAATCCATTAATTATAAAGTGGACAATGTGTAATGATAATAATGATCATATAAATATATAAATAAATAAATAAATATAAATTTATATAAATTGTGAAAAATGATCAAGGGGAATGGGGGGGGGGTCTGGGGGTAGGGGAGTGTTGTGAGGGAAGGGGAGTGCAGTGCAGTGATGGTGAAGGTGAAGGGGAGGGGGGGGGGGGAGAATATGTGAACCGCATTGACACTTCAGTTCTGGCGACATGACACCACCACCTTCTTTTTTCTTCTTTCACGGGGCCTGCGGCTTGGAGCAGAACGCTCAGCCCGAGTTCCTCACTACTGGAGGGGCAACTGTTAGAAAGGACAATTTTCCAAACACTGGTGGCTTCTTCCAACTTATCTGAGGTAGACGGGGCCCATCACAGCGGGTGACCGGTACTACCTGGGCGCACAGCATAACACTGAGTAAAAACAACCTGGAACCGCAGCAGCCGATTCGGACTCTTATTACCGGCGGCGCAGCCGCGTGCCCCGGTGCCAACGGCCCTAGCCATCACTACTACAGCCCTCATCATCCTCCCTGGGGCCCGCACCACCTGTGGGGAGCAAAACCATCTTTGCTGCTACTACCATCCGCCCCGAAGGACAGTGACAGCAGTGGCGGCTTCTTCCCTGGCTGCGTACCGCAGGTTGCATCACGAAAACAACCTCCACCATCACCCTTATCCACCCATCTCCCTCCATGTACACCTCGGGGTCACGAAACCGGGCAGGGCCACCCGTGACATCCCCTGATTCTCACTGGCCCGGTGATGAGTATTTTCCCCCGACCCCCTGAGGTGTTACAATAACAGTTGAGTTAAATTTTTATTTCATAAATCAATAGTACACATGAAAATAAACAACTTTGTACTATATCTTATCAGATAATCTGCTTCTCATAGCCTCCTGGAATGATCTTTCATTCTAAATTCATGGGTACAAGCTGCTTTCAGTGAAGACAGATTTTCACATTACTGAGATGGATAACAGTTAATGCTAGAGGAAACACAGACATTCTGCTGCAAGTTCTCCTGAAACCATGGTTACACTTCTCCATAGAATCTTATAAGCACCAACTGTCATCTTCTATTTAAGTAATGGGAAAATCTATTTTCATTTAACATAAATTGAAAATATTGAGAATGAAAGATCAGCTCAGAAGGAGAAAGAAGCAGATTTGTCTGATAAGATATATATCAAACTTTCTTATTCTCATGTGTACTATTGATTTATGAAAAAAAAAAATAAAACAACGGTTACGCTTTAAAGAGTTTCTGTAGATTTGAGTTATTATTATATTTAATAAATCAATATTCCAGATGAAAATATGACTTTTTGTTATATATCTTTCCAGAGAAATGTAATATGACAGGCTGCGGAGTTAAAATCTTCACCCTCTTCAATTATTGCAGTTTCCATCCTGAATTTTCCGGCAGCCTGTGAATGACATTGGATAAAATTCCATTCACTTTGCTGCTACTTGATCCATTTGGATTTTCAACCTGGAAAAAAATAAGACAAAAATTTTGATGTCTACCTTCCCATGTAATACACTTAGAAAACACTTTGAAATACCCTATGGGATGGATGGAGAATGGTGAAACTTGATGGACCTGAGTATTTTTTCAACCTGTGTAACTATGTATTAAAGGGAATCTATCAGCGAAAAACAAAAAACTGTATCTGCAGCCATAGTGGTAGTTTACAGGTAAATGCACCCATGCTACAAAACCGTATGTCAGTCATTGAGCAGTGAGTACAGCAATAGCCATAGTGGAAAACAGCAAAAAAATTCTAAGTGTGGAAAAATTGCAAAAAAAGTGCGATTGCACAATTGTTTTTCATGTATTTTATTCACTGTGTTCACTATATGGTACAACTGATGTGTGGGTGTGATGCTTTAGGTCGGTACGAGTTCGTAGATACCAAACATGTATAGGTTTACTTTTATCTAAGGGGTTAAAAAAAATTCAGAACTTTGTCCCCAAAAAAGTGGCGCACTTTTTGCGCCATTTTCCGTGACCTGTTGCGTTCTCATTTTTCGGGATCTATGGTCAGTGATGGCTTTTTTATATTTTTTTAATAGTTTTTGTGTCTCAAGCTGACGTTTTTAATGGAATCATTTTGTGCAAATGCTACGTTTTGATCGCCTGTTATTGCATATTGCGCAAAATTTGCCATGAATAAAAAATGTAATTTTGGCATTTGGAATTTTTTGGCTGCTACGCCGTTTACTGATCAGATTAATTGATTTTATATTTTGATAGATCGGGCATTTCTGAATGCGGCGATAACAAATGTGTGTATATTTTTTATTTTTTTAACTGTTTAATATTCAGTGAGGTGAATGGGGGGTGATTTGATCTTTTAGGTTTTTTATTTTTTTGTTAATTTTTTTCAAACTTTTTTTAAACTTTTTTTTATTTTCCTAGTCCTTCTAGGGGTCTATAAGGATCAGCAGTCCGATCGCTGATTCATTTGTGTTGATCAAACCTGCCCAGCTGTGATCAGCAGAAATGCATTGTTCCTGTGAGAGCCGGTGCTCTGTCGGCTCTAACAAGAACTACCTCATGATAGCGACAGGAGTCATCACACAACCCGTCGCTACTGTGGCAACCATCGGCTCACCGTGATCGTGTCCCGGGACCTCCAATGGCGGCAGGGAAAGGCGATTTCCCCGCCACGGCCATTTAAATCGCTCTGTCACAATCAAAGGGGTTAACAGGTGTGGGTGGATCACGGATCCACCTGCGCCTGTTTGCCGCACATGTCAAATCAGCAGACATGTGTAGGGATCACTGCCGGCTCACCACAGCAGCCGGTGGTGATCACCCCTGCATGATTTATGACGTATCGGTACATCCTCAGTCGTAAAGAGGTTAAATAGAAGGGGAGCAGATGTGTTTGGCCTCCCCACCACATGTGATCAAAGGAACCTAACAAGCAGACTAACAGAGATTAACTCTTGCTAGCCTGCCTATGATTCAGAACACAGCAGGTTGACACCCGAGTCTGCTTGTGTTGATCCCAGACATCAGAGAAACCATTGGGTGGAGTCTCCGGATCTGCAATGTGAACTGAGCCCGATGCCGCCATGACAGTCGGCGAAGTTTGTGCCAAAGTATTGTGACAGAGACCTGTCAATCAAGGGGAGAGGGAGGGGAGAAGCTACAGAGGACCCACCTGTCCAACTAGTCTTCGATGCTGCTTGGTCCCTGGGCGGCTTTTAAAGTATGTTTTTCTGAGATATATATATATATATATATATATATATATATATATGTATATATATATATATATGTTTTGTTATTTTAGCTGTTTACAAAAACATGTTCAGAAATACAATTATATATATAATATGGGCTGAAAGTGCACACTCCCAGCTGCAATATGAGAGTTTTCACATCCAAATCGGAGAAAGGGTTTAGGAATCATAGCTCTGTAATGCATAGCCTCCTCTTTTTCAAGGGACCAAAAGTAATTGGACAAGGGACTCTAAAGGCTGCAATTAACTCTGAAGGCGTCTCCCTCGTTAACCTGTAACCAATGAAGTAGTTAAAAGGTCTGCGGTTGATTACAGGTGTGTGGTGTTGCATTTGGAAGCTGTTGCTGTGACCAGACAACATACGGTCTAAGGAACTCTCAATTGAGGTGAAGCAGAACATCTTGAGGCTGAAAAAAAAGAAAAAATCCATCAGAGAGATAGCAGACATGCTTGGAGTAGCAAAATCAACAGTCGGGTACATTCTGAGAAAAAAGGAATTGACTGGTGAGCTTGGGAACTCAAAAAGGCCTGGGCGTCCACGGATGACAACAGTGGTGGATGATCGCCGCATACTTTCTTTGGTGAAGAAGAACCCGTTCACAACATCAACTGAAGTCCAGAACACTCTCAGTGAAGTAGGTGTATCTGTCTCTAAGTCAACAGTAAAGAGAAGACTCCATGAAAGTAAATACAAAGGGTTCACATCTAGATGCAAATCATTCATCAATTCCAAAAATAGACAGGCCAGAGTTAAATTTGCTGAAAAACACCTCATGAAGCCAGCTCAGTTCTGGAAAAGTATTCTATGGACAGATGAGACAAAGATCAACCTGTACCAGAATGATGGGAAGAAAAAAGTTTGGAGAAGAAAGGGAATGGCACATGATCCAAGGCACACCACATCCTCTGTAAAACATGGTGGAGGCAACGTGATGGCATGGGCATGCATGGCTTTCAATGGCACTGGGTCACTTGTGTTTATTGATGACATAACAGCAGACAAGAGTAGCCGGATGAATTCTGAAGTGTACCGGGATATACTTTCAGCCCAGATTCAGCCAAACAAAATATTTTTATTTTCAATATTTTGTTGCCAATCCTTTGGAGGCAATCACTGCCTTAAGTCTGGAACCCATGGACATCACCAAACGCTGGGTTTCCTCCTTCTTAATGCTTTGCCAGGCCTTTACAGCCGCAGCCTTCAGGTCTTGCTTGTTTGTGGGTCTTTCCGTCTTAAGTCTGGATTTGAGCAAGTGAATTGCATGCTTAATTAGGTTAAGATCTGGTGATTGACTTGGCCATTACAGAATATTCCACTT
The DNA here is from genome assembly GCF_048569485.1 of Anomaloglossus baeobatrachus. Classification (NCBI taxonomy): domain Eukaryota; kingdom Metazoa; phylum Chordata; class Amphibia; order Anura; family Aromobatidae; genus Anomaloglossus; species Anomaloglossus baeobatrachus. Next base: position 84,434,980 of record NC_134354.1, on the reverse strand, counting down.
TTTTGCACTCATGAACTCCTGGGTAGCTTTGGCTGTATGCTTGGGGTCATTGTCCATCTGTACTATGAAGCGCCGTCCGATCAACTTTTGCGGCATTTGGCTGAATCTGGGCTGAAAGTATATCCCAGTACACTTCAGAATTCATCCGGCTACTCTTGTCTGCTGTTATGTCATCAATAAACACAAGTGACCCAGTGCCATTGAAAGCCATGCATGCCCATACCATCACGTTGCCTCCACCATGTTTTACAGAGGATGTGGTGTGCCTTGGATCATGTGCCGTTCCCTTTCTTCTCCAAACTTTTTTCTTCCCATCATTCTGGTACAGGTTGATCTTGGTCTCATCTGTCCATAGAATACTTTTCCAGAACTGAGCTGGCTTCATGAGGTGTTTTTCAGCAAATTTAACTCTGGCCTGTCTATTTTTGGAATTGATGAATGGTTTGCATCTAGATGTGAACCCTTTGTATTTACTTTCATGGAGTCTTCTCTTTACTTCACTTTACTGTTGACTTAGAGACAGATACACCTACTTCACTGAGAGTGTTCTGGACTTCAGTTGATGTTGTTCTTCTTCACCAAAGAAAGTATGCGGCGATCATCCACCACTGTTGTCATCCGTGGACGCCCAGGCCTTTTTGAGTTCCCAAGCTCACCAGTCAATTCCTTTTTTCTCAGAATGTACCCGACTGTTGATATTGCTACTCCAAGCATGTCTGCTATCTCTCTGATGGATTTTTTCTTTTTTTCAGCCTCAGGATGTTCTGCTTCACCTCAATTGAGAGTTCCTTAGACCGCATGTTGTCTGGTCACAGCAACAGCTTCCAAATGCAAAACCACACACCTGTAATCAACCCCAGACCTTTTAACTACTTCATTGATTACAGGTTAACGAGGGAGACGCCTTCAGAGTTAATTGCAGCCTTTAGAGTCCCTTGTCCAATTACTTTTGGTCCCTTGAAAAAGAGGAGGCTATGCATTACAGAGCTATGATTCCTAAACCCTTTCTCCGATTTGGATGTGAAAACTCTCATATTGCAGCTGGGAGTGTGCACTTTCAGCCCATATTATATATATAATTATTTCTGAACATGTTTTTGTAAACAGCTAAAATAACAAAACTTGTGTCACTGTCCAAATATTTCTGGACCTAACTGTATTTTTGTTCAAACCTTCAAATTAAACGTTACAATCTGCACTTGAATTCTGTTGTAGAGGTTTCATTTCAAATCCAATGTGGTGGCATGCAGAGCCCAACTCGCGAAAATTGTGTCACTGTCCAAATATTTCTGGACCTAACTGTGTATATATATATATATATATATATATATATATATATTATATATATAATCTCACAGTGTTTCAGAGTCAAGCATATATGATCCGCCCACTGCCAGGGGGTCTGTCTAGAAAATAATGTTGTTAACACGTATTACATTAATCATTCTATCATCACCTGTGCACATTCATAACCTTTCTTTGTACAAATGCCACTTTTTTATTCCTGATCTGACTGGGCCAATACAATTTACAGAGGAATGTCACCAGACGACACATATAAGAGTGCAATATTGCCCTATGTAAACCTACCGTAACATATGTCTGTAATGTACAGATGTCTAATATCGTACATAATAAAGCATTGCACATCCATTCAAATTACTGTGATAGGATTCCTATAAATGTTGGGTCGCTGTATCGAGTTTGTTGTCTATAGTACATGCTGTCATCTTGTGCAAACAAGCAGTGATTTTGCACATTCCGCCGAACTGGTTGTGCTGGATATATCACTGCTGTGTAATATTTGCACTGCTGTCAAAAACGTCACTGATTAGCTGAGGGAACAAAGTTCATGAGGACGATCATCTTGGGATTTCTTCTGATATTGTACAGATTTAGCAGTGTTGTTTGATGCAGCCATATTATAGAACAAATTTTGAAGCAGTAGTGCAACTAGAATCCGGTGGGCCCCAGTGCAACATTTTGACTGTTTTTCCCTGAATGTTGGTCAGATGTATGGGCCATTGTAATGTTCTAAGACATATGTTTTGCCCCTTTCATTATGTAGTAATGTATTGACTATTGATATTAATTTCCCAACAGATGTCAGTAACAACCCGTCCAATCCACACAGGCAAAGAAATCAAACCATAGATTTACATAAATTTACTGAAGTGTAACAGTCAGAAATCACACAGCAAAAAAGTATTGAACACACTTACTGAAATTTATATAATACTTGTTACAAAAGCCTTTGTTGGGGATCACAGCTTCAAGACTCCTCCTGTATGAAAAATCTAGTGGCATGCATTGCTCAGGTGTTATTTTGTCCATTCTGACACACACACACACACACACTTCAAATCCTGAAGGTCCTGTGGGCTCCTTCTATGAATTCTGAGCTTAAGTTCCTTGTATAAATTTCCTTTTGGATTCAGGTCAGGTGATTAGCTGGGCCATTCTAGCAGCTTTATTTTCTTACTCTGTGACCAATTAAGAGATTCCTAGTCTCTGTTTGGATCCATCCTCATTTCATCTTCATCATCCTGGTAGATGGCAGTAGATTTTTATCAAGAATGTCTTGTACAGTTGTCCATTCCTTCTTCCTTCAGTTATTTGAAGTTTGCCAGTGCCATATGCTGAAAAACAGCCCCACACATTGATGTTCCCACCTCCAAACTTCACTGTTGATATGATGTTTTTGGGGTGATATGAACTGCCTTTTGGCCTCTAAACATGGTGGTTTTTATGGTCTAAAGAGTTCAATTTGCTCTCATCTGACCACATTATATTCTCTCAGTATTCCTCAGGCTTTTCCAAATGTTGTTGAATAAACTTCAAATGCTTTTTGTTCAGCGATGGAGTCTTGCGTTGTGAGTGTGCATACAGGCCATGGAGGTTGATGGCATAACTTGCTGATTCCAGGTCTTTCTGTAGCTCTCCACAAGTGGTTCTTGGCTCTTGGACAACTCTTCTGATAATACTTTTCACTCCTCTCACTGAAATCTTGCATCATAGGTGGCTGAGTTCCTAGGCAGGGAGTATGCACTTGCAAGCTCTTTACTGATCACTACACAGATCATTGGATCCAGCCAGGTTCTTTTTCCTGCAAAGCTGTGTCTGCTAACAGCCTCCAAGAGGAAGCAATAAGAGTTCACATAGCGTTTGCCACTACATACAGTGATTCTCTCGGGGCTTACATCCGAACCCCAACAAAACGGGATTAGGGTGTATTGTTCAATGCCCTAGTGTTCCCCCCCCATAGCTAGTTACTACATGCATTTGTTTCTCAGCAATGCATTTCTTGCAGACATACTGAAGCACACACTTTTGTCTGTATATGTAGCACCCAGGGGGCAGGGGGAATCAGGCACAGGGTCTCGTACCTGAGTTACTCATCACCGGGCTGATGTGATGGTCTGGGATGTCGCGGTGGCCTGCCCGGCTTCGTGCCCCGACATGTACACCAATAAGGAGGGAGGATGATGGGGATTGTAGTAAGAAGATTGTCGTGACACCACCTGTGGTATGCGGCCAGGGATTAGCCTCTGCTGTCGTTGTCCTCCGGGGCAGATGGTAATAGCAGCAAAGATGGTATCGCTCCCCACAGGTGGAGCGGCCCCAGGGAAATTATGAGGGGAGTAGTGATGGCTAAGGCCTTTGGCGCCGAGGCATGGGGCGCTGATGCCGGTAATAAGAGTCCGAGTCAGATGCTGCGGTTACAGGTGTCTTTACTCACTCTTTGTGCCACTCGCCCGGGTAGTACCGGTCACTCACTGTGATGTGCCCCCTTGACCTCTGATAAGTTAGAAGCAGTCACTGGTGTTTGAAAGAAGAAAGTCCTTTGACAGAGTTGGCCCTTCCAGCCGTGGGGAACCCGGCTGAGTGCTCCGCTCCAAGCCCCAGGCCCCGTGAAGAGAAGAGAAGAAAGAGGTGATGGTGTCGTGTCCCAGAACTGGTGTACCGGGTAGACTGACTGAAGATTGAGTGTTTGCTCCTACTTCTACCCTAAGTGGAACCCGCCCCCCAGGTGGCTGGCTTCAGTGACCAGGGAAATCCCATGCCTCGTGATGGCCACCCCCTGCCTACCCTGAGCCATCCCTCCCTGTGAGAAGGTTCCTAAGCTATATGTAAAGTGTGAATGTGAAACACCGGTGATTAACCCTCTCCTTACCCGAGGCGAATATCACACCTTAAATAAAGTGCAATACTCTGTGGCGACTGGAGCCTCAGGGGCGCCACATATACACCTAGCTAAGGTGAGTAGCAAGACGTAGTGGACTACATCTTGCTAATCGCCTTAGCTAGATGTATATGGCTGAAAATGATGCACGGCAGAGCACACTGTGACTCCATCTGCATTATTACGGTCAACGTCCCCATTGCGCATACTTGTGTGTGGGCTTCAGGTTGTCTGCGAGATAAGCATTGCTGAGGAACAAATGCATTTAGTAACTGGCTGTGGGGGGACACTAGGTCATTGAGCAAAATACATAGTAATAAAGTTTAGGGGTAATATAAATATGCCCCCATTTAAAGAAGTTATCCATTACTTTTACATTGATGACCTATCCTTAGGATTGGTCATCAATGTCTGATCGGCAGGAGTCTAACACCGCGCTCCCCCGCCGATCAGCTATTCTCGGTGCCGGCGGTGGCAGAAGGCAGCCAGAAATGCTCAGTTCCAGAGCTGCCCCGTGAACTGATAGCGATGGCAGTTGGGTACTGCACATCCATCTCCTATTGATTGAATGGGAGGTGAATGTGAAGTATGCAGTCGCAGCCACTGTCAGAAGAATGGGCAGCTCTGGAACTGAGCATTTCCTGCTGTCACCAACACTGACAACAGCTGACCGGCGGGGAGTGCAGGATGTCAGACCCCAGCCGATCAGACATTGATGACCTATTTTAAGGATATGCCATCAATGTAAAAGTAAAGGTCAACCTCTTTAAAGGGAGTCTGTCTCCAGGTTTTTGCCTGAGAGCAGCATAATGTAGGGGCAGAGATCCTGATTCCAGCAATGTGTCACTTACTGGGTTGCTTAGTGTAGTTTTGATAAAATCACTGTTTAATCAGCAGTAGATTATCATTACAGGACTACTTTGTGTGCTGCAGGTAGTCCAGCATATTCATGAGCTCTGTATGACTGTTATGCGGGCGTCACACAAGACGATCTATCGTGCGATATGTCGTCGGGGTCACGGTTTTCGTGACGCACATCCGGCATCGTTTACGACGTCATCCCGTGTGACACCTACGAGAGACGCAGAACGTTCGCAAATCGTGTATCGTTTATACGTCGCTCATTTTTAAAAAATCGTTTATTTTTCTTTGCGCCAGTTGTTCATCGTATTCGGGGCAGCACACATTGCTCCGTGTGACACCCCCGGAACGATGAACACAGCTTACCTGCGTCCCGCGGCTCCTGCCGCCTATGCTGAAGGAAGGAGGTGGGCAGGATGTTTATGTCCCGCTCATCCCGCCCCTCCACTTCTATTGGCCGGCCGCTGTGTGACATCGCTGTGACTCCGAACGTCCTACCCCCTTCAGGAAGTGGATGTTCGCTGCCCACAGCGACGTCGCTCAGCAGGTAAGTACATATGACGGCGGTTTAACGACTTTGTGCGCCACGGGCAACTAATTGCCCGTGACGCACAAACGATGGGGGCGGGTACGATCGCTCGTGCGATCGCACGATAGATCGTATCGTGTGATGCCCGTATTAGATTTGCAGCAGAAAAAACACTGATTTTATCAAAATGACAGCAAACAGCTCAGTAAGTGACACATCGCTGGAATCAGGGTCTCTGTCTCTACATTATGCTGCTCTCAGATGGGATAGGATTTAAAGGAGGCATTTATGTAACAAGTACATTGATTTTTTTTTTTACCAATTAAAACCAAATATTGATACATTTTTCCATTATACTTTTCTGAGATCTAGATTTTATCTTACTTTTTTCTGTACGTTTGATTAGGCTCATCTTCCATAAGCTGCTGTCCTACTCTGTGAGCAGTAGTTCAGATATGAGCTTTATTGCAGCCACATGGACATAGAAAGCTGATTGTGGGCATGCTCTGTGACCTATGCAGTAGTTGTGGGCATGCTCTGTGACCTATGCAGTAGTTGTGGGCATGCTCTGTGACCTATGCAGTAGTTGTGGGCATGCTCTGTGACCTATGCAGTGGTTGTGGGCATGCTCTGTGCACTGTGCAGTGGTTGTGGGCATGCTCTGTGCAGTGGTTGTGGGCATGCTCTGTGCCCTGTGCAGTGGTTGTGGGCATGCTCTGTCACCTGTGCAGTGGTTTTGGGCATGTTCTGTCACCTGTACAATGGTTGCGGGCATGTTCTGTGACGTCTGTAGTGGTGGTGGACATGCTGTGTAATCTGTGCAGTGTTTTTGGGCATGCTCTGTGACCTGTGCAGTGGTTGTGGGCATGCTCTGTGATCTGTGCTGTGGTTGTGGGCATGCTCTGTGACCTGTGCAGTGGCTGTGGGCATGCACTGTGACCTGTGCAGTGTTTTTGGGCATGCTCTGTGACCTGTGCAGTGGTTGTGGGCATGCACTGTGACCTGTGCAGTGGTTGTGGGCATGCACTGTGACCTGTGCAGTGGTTGTGGGCATGCTCTGTGACCTGTGCAGTGGTTGTGGGCATGCTCTGTGACCTGTGCAGTGGTTGTGGGCATGCTCTGTGACCTGTGCAGTGCTTGTGGGCATGCTCTGTGACCTGTGCAGTGGTTGTGGGCATGCTCTGTGACCTGTGCAGTGGTTGAGGGCATGCTCTGTGATCTGTGAAGTGGTTGTGGGCATGCTCTGTGACCTGTGCAGTGGTTGTGGGCATGCTCTGTGCCCTGTGCAGTGGTTGTGGGCATGTTCTGTCACCTGTACAATGGTTGTGGGCATGTTCTGTCACCTGTACAATGGTTGTGGGCATGCTCTGTGACCTGTGCAGTGGTTGTGGGTATGCTCTGTGACCTGTGCAGTGGTTGTGGGCATGCTCTGTGATCTGTGCAGTGGTTGTGGGCATGCTCTGTGATCTGTGCAGTGGTTGTGGGCATGCTCTGCGATCTGTGCAGTGGTTGTGGGCATGCTCTGTGACCTGTGCAGTGGTTGTGGGCATGCTCTGTGACCTGTGCAGTGGTTGTGGGCATGCTCTGTGATCTGTGCAGTGGTTGTGGGCATGCTCTGCAATCTGTGCAGTGGTTGTGGGCATGCTCTGTGACCTGTGCAGTGGCTGTGGGCATGCTCTGTGACCTGTGCAGTGGCTGTGGGCATGCTCTGTGACCTGTGCAGTGGCTGTGGGCATGCTCTGTGACCTGTGCAGTGGTTGTGGGCATGCTCTGTGACCTGTGCAGTGGCTGTGGGCATGCTCTGTGATCTGTGCAGTGGTTGTGGGCATGCTCTGTGATCTGTGCAGTGGTTGTGGGCATGCTCTGTCACCTGTGCAGTGGTTGTGGGCATGCTCTGTGACCTGTGCAGTGGTTGTGGGCATACTCTGTCAAATGTCCAGTAGTTGTGGGCATGCTCTGTGACCTGTGCAGTGGTTGTGGGCATACTCTGTCACCTGTGCAGTGGTTGTGGGCATGCTCTGTGCAGTGGTTGTGGGCATACACTGTGACCTGTGCAATGTTTTTGGGCATGCTCTGTGACCTGTGCAGTGGTTGTGGGCATGCTCTGTGACCTGTGCAGTGGTTGTGGGCATGCTCTGTGACCTGTGCAGTGGTTGTGGGCATGCTCTGTGACCTGTGCAGTGGTTGTGGGCATGCTCTGTGACCTGAGCAGTGGTTGTGGGCATGCTCTGGGACCTGTGCAGTGGTTGTGGGCATGCTCTGTGACCTGTGCAGTGGTTGTGGGCATGCTCTGTGCCCTGTGCAGTGGTTGTGGGCATGTTCTGTGCCCTGTGCAGTGGTTGTGGGCATGCTCTGTCACCTGTGCAGTGGTTGTGGGCATGCTCTGTGACCTGTGCAGTGGTTTTGGGCATGTTCTGTCACCTGTACAATGGTTGCGGGCATGTTCTGTGACGTCTGTAGTGGTGGTGGACATGCTGTGTAATCTGTGCAGTGTTTTTGGGCATGCTCTGTGACCTGTGCAGTGGTTGTGGGCATGCTCTGTGATCTGTGCTGTGGTTGTGGGCATGCGCTGTGACCTGTGCAGTGGTTGTGGGCATGCACTGTGACCTGTACAATGGTTGTGGGCATGCTCTGTGACCTGTGCAGTGGTTGTGGGTATGCTCTGTGACCTGTGCAGTGGTTGTGGGCATGCTCTGTGACCTGTGCAGTGGTTGTGGGCATGCACTGTGACCTGTGCAGTGGTTGTGGGCATGCTCTGTGACCTGTGCAGTGGTTGTGGGCATGCACTGTGACCTGTGCAGTGGTTGAGGCATACTCTGTGACCTGTGCAGTGGTTGTGGGCATGCTCTGTGACCTGTGCAGTGGTTGTGGGCATGCTCTGTGACCTGTGCAGTGCTTGTGGGCATGCTCTGTGACCTGTGCAGTGGTTGTGGGCATGCTCTGTGACCTGTGCAGTGGTTGTGGGCATGCTCTGTGCCCTGTGCAGTGGTTGTGGGCATGTTCTGTCACCTGTACAATGGTTGTGGGCATATTCTGTCACCTGTACAATGGTTGTGGGCATGCTCTGTGACCTGTGCAGTGGTTGTGGGTATGCTCTGTGACCTGTGCAGTGGTTGTGGGCATGCTCTGTGATCTGTGCAGTGGTTGTGGGCATGCTCTGTGATCTGTGCAGTGGTTGTGGGCATGCTCTGCAATCTGTGCAGTGGTTGTGGGCATGCTCTGTGACCTGTGCAGTGGTTGTGGGCATGCTCTGTGACCTGTGCAGTGGTTGTGGGCATGCTCTGTGATCTGTGCAGTGGTTGTGGGCATGCTCTGCAATCTGTGCAGTGGTTGTGGGCATGCTCTGTGACCTGTGCAGTGGTTGTGGGCATGCTCTGTGACCTGTGCAGTGGTTGTGGGCATGCTCTGTGACCTGTGCAGTGGCTGTGGGCATGCTCTGTGACCTGTGCAGTGGCTGTGGGCATGCTCTGTGACCTGTGCAGTGGTTGTGGGCATGCTCTGTGACCTGTGCAGTGGCTGTGGGCATGCTCTGTGATCTGTGCAGTGGTTGTGGGCATGCTCTGTGATCTGTGCAATGGTTGTGGGCATGCTCTGTCACCTGTGCAGTGGTTGTGGGCATGCTCTGTGACCTGTGCAGTGGTTGTGGGCATACACTGTGACCTGTGCAGTGTTTTGGGGCATGCTCTGTGACCTGTGCAGTGGATGTGAGCATGCTCTGTGATCTGTGCTGTGGTTGTGGGCATGCTCTGTGACCTGTGCAGTGGTTGTGGGCATGCACTGTGACCTGTGGAGTGGTTGTGGGCATGCTCTGTGACCTGTGCAGTGGTTGTGGGCATGCTCTGTGACCTGTGCAGTGGTTCTGGGCATGCTCTGTGACCTGTGCAGTGGTTGTGGGCATGCTCTGTGACCTGTGCAGTGGTTGTGGGCATGCTCTGTGACCTGTGCAGTGGTTGTGGGCATGCTCTGGGACCTGTGCAGTGGTTGTGGGCATGCTCTGTGACCTGTGCAGTGGTTGTGGGCATGCTCTGTGCCCTGTGCAGTGGTTGTGGGCATGTTCTGTCACCTGTACAATGGTTGTGGGCATGTTCTGTCACCTGTACAATGGTTGTGGGCATGCTCTGTGATCTGTGCAGTGGTTGTGGGCATGCTCTGTGATCTGTGCAGTGGTTGTGGGCATGCTCTGCAATCTGTGCAGTGGTTGTGGGCATGCTCTGTGACCTGTGCAGTGGTTGTGGGCATGCTCTGTGACCTGTGCAGTGGTTGTGGGCATGCTCTGTGACCTGTGCAGTGGTTGTGGGCAGGCTCTGTGATCTGTGCAGTGGTTGTGGGCATGCTCTGCAATCTGTGCAGTGGTTGTGGGCATGCTCTGTGACCTGTGCAGTGGTTGTGGGCATGCTCTGTGACCTGTGCAGTGGCTGTGGGCATGCTCTGTGACCTGTGCAGTGGCTGTGGGCATGCTCTGTGACCTGTGCAGTGGTTGTGGGCATGCTCTGTGACCTGTGCAGTGGTTGTGGGCATGCTCTGTGACCTGTGCAGTGGTTGTGGGCATGCTCTGTGACCTGTGCAGTGGCTGTGGGCATGCTCTGTGATCTGTGCAGTGGCTGTGGGCATGCTTTGTGATCTGTGCAGTGGTTGTGGGCATGCTCTGTGATCTGTGAAGTGGTTGTGGGCATGCTCTGTCACCTGTGCAGTGGTTGTGGGCATGCTCTGTGACATTTGCAGTGGTTGTGGGCATACTCTGTCAAATGTCCAGTGGTTGTGGGCATGCTCTGTGACCTGTGCAGTGGTTGTGGGCATGCTCTGTGATCTGTGCAGTGGTTGTGGGCATGCTCTGTCACCTGTGTAGTGGTTGTGGGCATGCTCTGTCACCTTTGCGGTGGTTGTGGGCATGCTCTGTGATCTGTGCAGTGGTTGTTGGCATACTTGTCATCTGTGCAGTGGTTGTGGGCATGCTCTGTCACCTGTGCAGTGGTTGTGGGCATGCTCTGTGACCTGTGCAGTGGTTGTGGGCATGCTCTGTGATCTGTGCAGTGGTTGTGGGCATGCTCTGTGACCTGTGCAGTGGTTGTGGGCATGCTCTGTGACCTGTGCAGTGGTTGTGGGCATGCTCTGCGATCTGTGCAGTGGTTGTGGGCATGCTCTGTCACCTTTGCGGTGGTTGTGGGCATGCTCTGTGACTTGAAAATCTGTGATGGTTAAAACAGACACTGACCGTGTTTTGACTGGTGAAAATCACCTCCAAAACTGAGGACGTTTATACTATTTCTTTTTACCATTTTTATTTTTGCATACGTGAAACAACATGGACGTTTGAATGAGGATTTATAGAATAATATAAAAAATGTTATAAAAACAAAAATCACAAATATTTTGCAATGAGGTTATTTACGGATTATATATTCAGCTCATCTTTGCCTTGAAAAGTGCACAGCGGATGATGAAAGGAGGCCAAGCTAAACTAGAATAAAATGCCCTGAAGGATGTGTAACAGCGATCTAATAATTCCTTACTATTCAGCTCATTGTATTAAACAATAAAATAGTCATAAGTGCTCTTTTTTCCTTTTTGTGAAATGTTCTTGCTCGCTGATGTGTTGAAATGACACTTGCTGCAGTTTCCTTCCTCTTGGCATGGACTTAGCGGTGCGGCCATTGTTCCCTGCCAGCGCGTAACAATAGGATTAATAAAAAATGTGGTTATAATGTTACACAATAAAAATGAGATCAACTGGTGGTAATACATCTGCAACAATACATAAGAATATGGACTTGTAGTCTTTGCTTTCTACCCCTGGATGCTGCCCTTGTTCCTGCACATGCTCCTCTTCTCTGATAGTTTCATTGTGAAGCCGAGTGCCTATTCGCGCTTCCTGTTCCCTGATTATGAGCTTTCACAGAACCAAAATATAGTCTTATACTACATGGAGCTTCCTGTGATCACCTCATGAACACACACTATACAGACGTGTCCTTTCTTACTTTTGCTTTTTGCTCACCATAATCCAAAATTCTCATGATTCATGATACTCTGCTGGGGGCTGTTTATGCTAGAAGTGTCCATTTGGCCACCTAGTGGTTGGATTGTGAGTTGCAGCCTTAGGAGAGATTTGGTCGCATGTTACCTTATTGTACTAAATTTGTTTTGTGAAAAATTATGAGTCCTTAACCAAATGTAGTAATAGGTATGACAACTTAGCGTTTGGCCACTTGTGTGGGGGGTGAACTGTTCTCAATTAGGGCAGACATATCTTTCCTTTGTTTCTTAAAACAAGAGACGTTAGCCATTGTCTCATGGGAGACTGATCAGAGCCCTATTGTCTGTAAATGTGTATTCTCTCTGCCCTTCTGACTACAAAGTTCAGAGAAAAATTATGCAGTAGGATTGAACTTGTGACCAATGAGAGAGTAGCCATTTCCACCAATCCTGTAATAGACTTGAGTGATATAAAAGGGCCTTGCTTCTGTCACCAGAGGGATATTCTACATAACCTCAGCTGAGGAGCTATGTTTCCAGCTGTGGGGATCAAAGAACTGCATCAAACTTAATTCTACAGGATTTTTGCGCAGGACCTATGGTTCCAGCTGAAGGTTCACAGAACTGCTTCTCTGCTCAACACTTAAGGGGGCTTTACATGCAGCGACATCGCTAGCGATGTCGCTCGTGAAAGTACCCGCCCCCGTCGTTTGTGCGTCACGGGCAAATCACTGGCCGTGGCGTACAAAATCGCTACTACCCATCACACGTACTTACCTTCCTAGCTGCGGCCGGCAAACAGCCTCTTTTCTAAGGAGGCGGTTTGTGCGGCGTCACAGCGACATCACATGGCACGCGTCCAATCGAAGCGGAGGGGCAAAGAGCAGCCGCATGAAAGTCACGGCCACCTCGTTGCCAGAGGACGCAGGTATGGTGTTGTTCGTCGTTCCTGGGGTGTCACACGTAGCGATGTGTGCTGCCTCAGGAACGACGAACAACCTGCGTCCAGAACGAGCAACAATCTTTTGAAAATGAACGACGTGTCAACGATCAACGATTTGATGAGTATTTCTGATCATTAGCGGTCTCTCGTAGGTGTCGCACGCAATGACGTCGCTAACTAGGCCGGATGTGCGTCACAAATTCCGTGACCCCAATGATATGTCGTTAGTGATGTCGTTGCGTGTAAAGCGACTTTTGGAGTTAATAAGTCAGTCAAGTCACAGATAGGACGTGTCTTGTGTGAGACTTGCAGCGAAGTCTAAAATAAGTTTGTCACGTGTGACTTGTGATCACACAGAAAATTCAACACATTTGTGAATCTGTGCCGCAGTCGCAATGCGACAAGATAAAAATTTAGCACCAGCAACGATATTTGGGAAATGGACGACGTGTCAATGATTTGGTGAGTATTGTGCATCGTTAGCAGTCGCTCGTATGTGTCACACGCAACAAAGTCTCTAACGAAGCCGGATGTGCGTCACGAATTCCGTGCCCCCAATGACATCTCGTTAGCAATGTCGTTGCGTGTAATGGGGTCTTTAGCCCATGAATTCACTTGGAGAACCCAGGTTGGGACTAATCAGTCACCTGGCTACATATCTTTCTGTGCTAGGTCATCTTCCTAAGTTCCTAAGTTTGCCGCTATCGCTTCTCAGTGGGTGCCCGGCAAAAGCGAGGTGCTGCTGGACTGGGATAGTTGGCCCTGGAAGCCCTGAAGTCATAAAGATTGTAATCACTGGTAGGCCAGCGGAAAGATGAGACTCTGTTGCTTGTACCATCTTGAGTTTTTGCTGGGAATGTCCAATATGATTTTGCCTGTTGGTGAACCAATAACGTCTTACCAATGTGTGGTTCCCTTACCCTGTGTTGTTTGAGTAATGTTTAGCCCACGGGGAGGTAGTCCGGGCGTTCAGTGGCATGAGTCCTGGTCATTGTGGTCTTTCTGAAGACAGCCTGTCCAGTAGACGAGAGCACCCACTGACCCTCCTGTCTCCACAATACGTATGGTGGGCACAGTTAAATTGAAGTGGTGGATAGACATCATGAACTTAAACACTAGAGGTAGTACGATCATGCCAGTTTTTGTTTTTTTCCTCTTGGATTCAGAATCTGGAAAAAAATGAAAAACTTCCATGGGAACAGTTTGTTTTTGATTTTTTAAATGCCTTCAGCTCGATCTCGAGCCATGGTGACTTAATGGATGAACACTAAGGCGATGGATCTTGTGCAGCCTAGATAAGTCCACCAGGGTCTTCTCCGACAGTTTATTGATCGTATAAAGCCATCAGGTCCCTGGACTTTCTCTTCGCCTTGTTTCTTCTATTCTTCCGACCATGATGTCTTTCTCCAGTGATTGCTCTTTTCCTCCTTTGGGTATAATTGGGCCCTATAGACTTCAATGGGTGTCTTTGTTACGGAATACAATAGGAGTCATGCAAATCAAAGGCATCTCTGTTACAATGTGATGTGATAACATTATGAATCAGTTACGATCACAAACATAACTTCCAAATATAGAACCACCATGAAGTTGTGTTTAATGACAAACCTGTATCTGCTGAATCACCACCCGATGACTGATGTTAGAGAGGAACAAATCTAGTAACTTTTTTTTTCCATATTTATCTATTTTTTTTTTCCTGTCCTATTCTTCATCACAGATAAGCAGCAGTAAATGTTTGACAGCCACTTGTCATTCTTCTGTTACACAGAACATACATACTTATTAAAGGGAATCTGTCACCAGGTTTTTGTTTCCCCATCTGAGAGCAGAATAATGTAGGGACAGAGATCCTGATTCCAGCGATGTGTCACTTACTGAGCTGTTTGCTGTGATTTTGATAAAATCAATGTTTTCTCTGCTGGACATCTATCAGTTATTTGAATGTGGAGCTCTGTAACTCCGCCCACAAAACTGATTGGCAGCTTTTTTCTTATGTACAGTGTACACAGAAAGCTGCAAAGCAGTGGTAGGTTGGGGTTATACAGAGCTCATGAATATGCAGGACTACCTGGCAGCAAACAAATTAGTCCACTAAAGATAATTTACTGCTGATTAATCAGTGATTTTATCAAACTACACTAAGCAGCCCAGTAAGTGACACATTGCTGGAATCAGGATCTCTGCCCTTACATTATGCTGCTCTCAGATTAGGTGGTAAAAACCTGGTGACAGATTCCCTTTAAGTGTCTTAATGGGGTAACTGGAAATGTAAGTCACCTCATTTTTCAAATCACATGAGAAAATCAAGATTCCTGGCTGGTGCCTCAGTGCTGGGCTGTATAACTGTAAAATACGCCGGGGTATAATAATGTTAATCCTTATTATAGACAGATTAAGACAATTAAGACATACATGTATAAACTATATCAAATTGCAGGGCAACATATTAAAGGAGTGAGAGCTCTGCTCCAAAGAGGAGCTATGATCAGGCCATCTCTTATAAAAATGGGATTACAGTTGCATGAAACATTCAGGAGCCAGTATTGACGCATGGACAAGTCTAGGACTATACTGCCCTGTGTCGCGCAACAGCAACTCTCCGAGGTCATGCAACAAAAATATTTATGCAACTTGTCTGCGTCTTTCTGTCCTGGGACATTAAAGGCCTCTTTACACGCTGCGACATCGCTAGCGATCGCACCCGCCCCCGTTGTTTGTGCGTCATGGGCAAATCGCTGCCCGTGGCGAACAATATCGCTAGGATGCGTCAAACGGACTTACCTTCCTAACGACGTCGCTGTGGGTGGCGAAAAACCTCTTTTTTAAGGGGGAGGTTCGTGCGGCGTCACAGCGACGTCGCACAGCAGGCCACAAATAGAAGCGGAGGGGCGGAGAGCAGCTGCATTCATGTCACTCCCACCTCGTTTCCGGAGGACGCAGATACGGTGTTGTTTGTCGTTCCTGGGGTGTCACACGTAGCGATGTGTGCTGCTTCAGGAACGACGAACAACCTGCGTCCAGAACGAGCAACAATCTTTTGAAAATGAACGACGTGTCAACGATCAACGATTTGATGAGTATTTCTGATCATTAGCGGTCTCTCGTAGGTGTCGCACGCAATGACGTCGCTAACTAGGCCGGATGTGCGTCACAAATTCCGTGACCCCAATGATATGTCGTTAGTGATGTCGTTGCGTGTAAAGCCGCCTTTAGAGTTAATAAGTCAGTCAAGTCACAGATAGGACGTGTCTTGTGTGAGACTTGCAGCGAAGTCTAAAATAAGTTTGTCACGTGTGACTTGTGATCACACAGAAAATTCAACACATTTGTGAATCTGTGCCGCAGTCGCAATGCGACAAGATAAAAATTTAGCACCAGCAACGATATTTGGGAAATGGACGACGTGTCAATGATTTGGTGAGTATTGTGCATCGTTAGCAGTCGCTCGTATGTGTCACACGCAACAAAGTCTCTAACGAAGCCGGATGTGCGTCACGAATTCCGTGCCCCCAATGACATCTCGTTAGCAATGTCGTTGCGTGTAATGGGGTCTTTAGCCCATGAATTCACTTGGAGAACCCAGGTTGGGACTAATCAGTCACCTGGCTACATATCTTTCTGTGCTAGGTCATCTTCCTAAGTTCCTAAGTTTGCCGCTATCGCTTCTCAGTGGGTGCCCGGCAAAAGCGAGGTGCTGCTGGACTGGGATAGTTGGCCCTGGAAGCCCTGAAGTCATAAAGATTGTAATCACTGGTAGGCCAGCGGAAAGATGAGACTCTGTTGCTTGTACCATCTTGAGTTTTTGCTGGGAATGTCCAATATGATTTTGCCTGTTGGTGAACCAATAACGTCTTACCAATGTGTGGTTCCCTTACCCTGTGTTGTTTGAGTAATGTTTAGCCCACGGGGAGGTAGTCCGGGCGTTCAGTGGCATGAGTCCTGGTCATTGTGGTCTTTCTGAAGACAGCCTGTCCAGTAGACGAGAGCACCCACTGACCCTCCTGTCTCCACAATACGTATGGTGGGCACAGTTAAATTGAAGTGGTGGATAGACATCATGAACTTAAACACTAGAGGTAGTACGATCATGCCAGTTTTTGTTTTTTTCCTCTTGGATTCAGAATCTGGAAAAAAATGAAAAACTTCCATGGGAACAGTTTGTTTTTGATTTTTTAAATGCCTTCAGCTCGATCTCGAGCCATGGTGACTTAATGGATGAACACTAAGGCGATGGATCTTGTGCAGCCTAGATAAGTCCACCAGGGTCTTCTCCGACAGTTTATTGATCGTATAAAGCCATCAGGTCCCTGGACTTTCTCTTCGCCTTGTTTCTTCTATTCTTCCGACCATGATGTCTTTCTCCAGTGATTGCTCTTTTCCTCCTTTGGGTATAATTGGGCCCTATAGACTTCAATGGGTGTCTTTGTTACGGAATACAATAGGAGTCATGCAAATCAAAGGCATCTCTGTTACAATGTGATGTGATAACATTATGAATCAGTTACGATCACAAACATAACTTCCAAATATAGAACCACCATGAAGTTGTGTTTAATGACAAACCTGTATCTGCTGAATCACCACCCGATGACTGATGTTAGAGAGGAACAAATCTAGTAACTTTTTTTTTCCATATTTATCTATTTTTTTTTTCCTGTCCTATTCTTCATCACAGATAAGCAGCAGTAAATGTTTGACAGCCACTTGTCATTCTTCTGTTACACAGAACATACATACTTATTAAAGGGAATCTGTCACCAGGTTTTTGTTTCCCCATCTGAGAGCAGAATAATGTAGGGACAGAGATCCTGATTCCAGCGATGTGTCACTTACTGAGCTGTTTGCTGTGATTTTGATAAAATCAATGTTTTCTCTGCTGGACATCTATCAGTTATTTGAATGTGGAGCTCTGTAACTCCGCCCACAAAACTGATTGGCAGCTTTTTTCTTATGTACAGTGTACACAGAAAGCTGCAAAGCAGTGGTAGGTTGGGGTTATACAGAGCTCATGAATATGCAGGACTACCTGGCAGCAAACAAATTAGTCCACTAAAGATAATTTACTGCTGATTAATCAGTGATTTTATCAAACTACACTAAGCAGCCCAGTAAGTGACACATTGCTGGAATCAGGATCTCTGCCCTTACATTATGCTGCTCTCAGATTAGGTGGTAAAAACCTGGTGACAGATTCCCTTTAAGTGTCTTAATGGGGTAACTGGAAATGTAAGTCACCTCATTTTTCAAATCACATGAGAAAATCAAGATTCCTGGCTGGTGCCTCAGTGCTGGGCTGTATAACTGTAAAATACGCCGGGGTATAATAATGTTAATCCTTATTATAGACAGATTAAGACAATTAAGACATACATGTATAAACTATATCAAATTGCAGGGCAACATATTAAAGGAGTGAGAGCTCTGCTCCAAAGAGGAGCTATGATCAGGCCATCTCTTATAAAAATGGGATTACAGTTGCATGAAACATTCAGGAGCCAGTATTGACGCATGGACAAGTCTAGGACTATACTGCCCTGTGTCGCGCAACAGCAACTCTCCGAGGTCATGCAACAAAAATATTTATGCAACTTGTCTGCGTCTTTCTGTCCTGGGACATTAAAGGCCTCTTTACACGCTGCGACATCGCTAGCGATCGCACCCGCCCCCGTTGTTTGTGCGTCATGGGCAAATCGCTGCCCGTGGCGAACAATATCGCTAGGATGCGTCAAACGGACTTACCTTCCTAACGACGTCGCTGTGGGTGGCGAAAAACCTCTTTTTTAAGGGGGAGGTTCGTGCGGCGTCACAGCGACGTCGCACAGCAGGCCACAAATAGAAGCGGAGGGGCGGAGAGCAGCTGCATTCATGTCACTCCCACCTCGTTTCCGGAGGACGCAGATACGGTGTTGTTTGTCGTTCCTGGGGTGTCACACGTAGCGATGTGTGCTGCTTCAGGAACGACGAACAACCTGCGTCCAGAACGAGCAACAATCTTTTGAAAATGAACGACGTGTCAACGATCAACGATTTGATGAGTATTTCTGATCATTAGCGGTCTCTCGTAGGTGTCGCACGCAATGACGTCGCTAACTAGGCCGGATGTGCGTCACAAATTCCGTGACCCCAATGATATGTCGTTAGTGATGTCGTTGCGTGTAAAGCCGCCTTTAGAGTTAATAAGTCAGTCAAGTCACAGATAGGACGTGTCTTGTGTGAGACTTGCAGCGAAGTCTAAAATAAGTTTGTCACGTGTGACTTGTGATCACACAGAAAATTCAACACATTTGTGAATCTGTGCCGCAGTCGCAATGCGACAAGATACAATTTTTTACCTCCAATGTGTCTCTACAATTTCATTGTTTCATGATTTATGTCACTATGTAGCCCTAATCTAAGGCTAAGTGCGCACTTTGCGTTGAGTTACCTGCATTTCAAAACGCATCCTTTGGCAGAAATTGTCTTTGTCAAATTTGGTTTTGTCCACAAAAACGCTATAAATACGCCTGCGTTTTTACCACGTTTTGGCCGCGTTTTTACCGCGATTTCCATGCTTTTTCATTGCTTAAAGTCAGATGCGTTTTGAATACAAATACACTACTAAATAAAGTTTAAACATTCAAACACTATAAGAAAAAAAAGATAACAAATATCATGATTAGAATCATATACAAAATAGCTAATTTTAAGAAAATAATAACTGTGTTCTAATATTTGTTTAAAATTACGTTAATTTATTGATTTTCATTAAATTAATTGTCAAACTATGTGTGTGTAAATATCATGCCCTAAATATAATGTCAAAAAAGCATGTTTTCTGCACCCAAAAAGCATGTAAATTGCTAGGATTTTGATTTAAGATGCGTTTTGAAACTTCTCATTAACTCTAATGTTAGCAAAATGCTGCCAAAATGGCAAAAACAATTGACATGCTGCTTCTTTAAATGCAGGTATTTTGACATAATTTCTGCATCAGAAACGCTGCGTTTTAAACATCATTGTGCGCACAAAAAAGCCCTATTTCCCATAGACTTTGCTTGAAAATCAAAACGCATGCATTTTTGCAATAAAACGCTGCAGTTGAAAACGCTGCGGAAACGCATGAAAAAACACAAAGTGCGCACATGGCCTAAAGGTGCAAGGATTGTAGGGCAGAGGGTTGAATGAAGGGATTAGGTTCTGAGGAATAATATAGTAGAGGAGTCAGAATTTACAATGTGACAGACCTGCCTGAAAAGATGGTTTTTTTAGGGAACTCCAAAAACTGTTGTTTTTTTTTTTTGTTTTTTTTAATAATCTGATTCTTCAGGGTAGTGGATTTCAGAAAACTATTGCAGCACAAGAAAAGTCTTGGGGATGGGATAGGAAGGTACAAATTACGTAGAATATCCATTTTATGCTAATTTCACATGTCCCTTAATCCATTAGAATGGATCCAGCAGCAATCCCTCGAAAAAAAAGTTGTGTAGAGACATACAACTCTTTTGTCCATTTTTAAAAAACTGATTTCAGCTGGATCCATTTTTTTAACATTAAAATCTATGGAAAATGGATCCATTAAATAGCCAGACATTATCTTCCATTTGAAACTGATCCAGTAACAAAAATATATCCCTTTCAAATGAAATAAACAAGATGACTATTTAATGGATCCGTTTTCCATAGATTTTAATGTTAAAAAATGGATCCAGCTGAAATTAGCTTAAAAACAGACAAAAATGTGTCTGCGTAACTTTTTTTGCCAACAGATTCTAACGGATGATTAAAGGACAAGTGACATTAGCCTGAAATGGATATTCTCCATAATTTGTACCTCCCGGTCCCATCTCCAAGACTTTGCTACTGGATCTGTTGTAATGGATGATTACTGGACATGTGACCCTAGCCTTAGGGGTACTTTGCACACTACGATATCGCAGGTGCGATGTCGGTGGGGTCAAATTGAAAGTGACGCACTTCCGGCGTTGCTCTCGACATCGTACTGTGTAAAGCCTAGATGATACGATTAACGAGCACAAAAGCATTGTTATCGTATCATCGGTGTAGCGTCGGCGTAAACCATAATTACCTTGCTGCGATGGTCCGATGTTGTTCCTCGTTCCTGCGGCAGCATACATCGCTGTGTGTGAAGTCGCAGGAGCGAGGAACATCTCCTACCTGCATCCCGGCCGCCAATGCGGAAGGAAGGAGGTGGGCGGGATGTTTACATCCTGCTCATCTCCGCCCCTCCGCTGCTATTGGCCGCCTGTCGTGTGACGTCGCTATGACGCCGCACGACCCGCCCCCTTAATAATGAGGAGGGTCGCCGGCCAGAGTGATGTCGCAGGGCAGGTGAGTGCATGTGAAGCCAGCGTAGCGATAATGTTTGCTACGCCAGCTATCACCATGATATCGCATCTGCGATAGGGGTGGGGACTATCGCACTCGACATCGCAGCATCAGCTTGCGATGTCTTAATGTGCAAAGCCCGCCTTAGATTGCTGGTAGAATGGGCAGCACAAGTAGGGGGATAAGCAACGATGAAAGAGAAGAGAGAAGATTTGGGGGGCTGCAACATTGTGGAGAGCTTTGTGGGTGACAGCGATTAGCAGAATGGACAATTAAGGCTAAGTTCACACTTCCGTTGTTTTGCATCAGTCACAATCCGTAGCCTTGAGGAATTACGGAATCCTGCAAAATATTTTGCAGGAATCCAGTATTTCCCCATAGACTTCTATTAGTGACGGATTGCGACTGATGACCCTGCGTTGCATCCGCTGCGTAGCGGTCCGTCGTTTTTGACTGACCGCCGAGCGGGGAGCAACGCAGAATGTAACGTTTTTCGGGCCGTCAAAATTAACGCGCCGCGCAGGAATCCGTCGCCATCCGTCAAGCTTGTAATGTATGTCTATGGTGCTGGATTCCGTCGTAATCTGTCTTACGACGGAATCCAGCGCTGGTTTCCGTCATGCTCTACTGAGCATGCCCAGCATGTCTGGCACACCCACTGGGCTGTCCCAAACACAAACGGATCATGACTGATCCGTCAAAAAACGGACGCACAGCGGATGCAACGGACGCAACAGATCAGTTTTTTCACAGAATTCCTGTGAAAGGAATCCTGTGAAAAACACATCCGTTGCATCAGTTGCCAACTAAAAAACGACTGATCCGTTGCTGACGGACCTGACGGATCTAAAACAATGGAAGTGTGAACTTAGCCTAATGCACTGAACTCAATGACAACCCCTGGGAGCAAACTACAGCATACAGTTGATTGTCATTATTAACCAAAATTTTGATTTTCATTTTTATCATGTTTTGTTACCTAAAATATTAAGAGATGCCAAGAGAACAGACTTAAGGGTGCTTTACATGTTGCGACATCGCTAGCGATGCCGCGACCGATAGTACACGCCCCCGTCGGTTGCACAATATGTGGTGATCTCTGCCGTAGCAAACATTATCGCTACGGCAGCGTCACACGCACATACCTTTTCAACGACGTCGCTGTGACTGCCGAACAATCCCTCCTTCAAGGGGGAGGTGCGTTCGGCATCATAACGACGTCACTGCAGCGTCACTGAGCAGCCAGCCAATGGAAGCGGAGGGGCGGAGATGAGCGGGACGTAAACATCCCACCCACCTCCTTCCTTCCTCATTGCCTGTGGACGGAGGTAAGGAGATGTTCGTCGTTCCTGCGGTGTTACACATAGCGATGTGTGCTGCCGCAGGAACAACGAACAACATCGTACCTGCTGCAGCAACGATATTAAGGAAATGAGTGACGTGTCAATGATTTTTCACGCTTTTGCGATTGTTGATAGTCGCTCTTAGGTGTCACACGCTGCGATGTCACTAATGACGTGACCCCGACGATATATCGTTAGTGATGTCGCAGCGTGTTAAGCACCCTTATGGGTGTAGTTTTATGATTATGGGGCCAGTGCTGGTAGTCACAACTAGGAGTGGTGCCCAATGGCAATGTTAACATTAGGTCACGGTAAACGGGGGTCCAGTTCCACATTTGCTCTCCAGCCTCATGTTACACCTCTAGTTTATGTGGATTCCTCTTGGGGATTTGTATGCAGATTTAAGGAGGTGTTCTGGCTCCAGATCCGGAAGTGAGTGACACCAGTGATGGCACATCTACTGATATCTTCCGGGAAGGTTTCGTGATGGGTGGGTATGGTATACCCGTCCTCTTCATCGGAGTAAGACGGGTGGACCGGTCAGCGCGCACTTAGACAGGTATCAGATGTGACATTACACTCCCTGATGTTTAAGAGAATGGGGTAGATCACACAAGTCAATGCACCCATGTGCTCAGTCCATGTTTAACCCATCATGAGAAAAACTGTTTAGAATACATTTTGTGTGTGCTATAGAAAATTACTGCTAAAAATTGAAACCAAATCACAAATATTTTTACTCATTAAAGCAAAATGTTTAACTCATTTGAATATTCTCTTCCATATCAAACCATTTGAAATATATGCATTATTGATGTCCTCTTACGACAAACGGCTCCCTGATAAATGGATAAAATGGAGTGCTCATGTTTAAACCATGAAGCTACACAGACATGCTGCTTTCAATGCACTCAACCTTGCATAATAGCCTGTGCAAAATGACACAGTGAAGTCACATTATTGCAGAGTATAATATATCGGGGCTTTTACACTTTCCTACAGATTCCATCTACAGGCTTTATAGTGACCAGAATCTGTGAATTCGGATTAACAGTCACGCATCTGTTCCCCTTAATTTTTATTGGAGTGATACTTTAAGTTTATCGACACTTTTGACATGGAAAGTGCAATTTTTACAAATGTGATTACCTTTTAGGTAATAAAATCGCAAGTTTCAATCTGCAATTCTCATTGTTCATTTATTTTAGTTCCCCAGAAATGCAGTTTGCAGCTTCATCAAAATTTTAGATCTTTCTCTTGTGGGATTGTCTCTTCAGTAATACAGGCTGGATGTGAGGTTTGTATGTATCCGTAGGGCTGGTGTCTTCACTTGATTTCCTCTCTCACATTGCTCCAATACTGCCCTTTTTCTCTCAAAGTGCTTTCCTCCTTTTCTACAGCCTGCTTTCTCTTCCTTCCAAGATACTTCCTCCCCTCGTCATAGAAGATCCATAAAACCCCTTCCCTTCCTGCTGCTGCCACTAAGGCTATGTGCCCATGGGATTCTGTAACCGCGAAATTTGCCGCGGAAAACCTGCGGATTTATATGGATTTTCTAGATAAATCCACAGGTTTTAGCAAGCACAGACACTCCCCATGTTATCCTATGGGACAAGGGGAGTGTCTGTGTCCATGCTGCGCTATGTGCGGCTGTGGAATATGCTGCGGATGTCCCGCAGCCGCACGTATCTGCATGTCAATTATTCCTGCGTAAATACCTTCGGAAATCCCGGACTTCCACTATGAGATAGAGGTCGGGACTTCCGCAGGTAAGTCGCACGAATGTCTGCAGATTTGCAGATATTTCACTGGAATCCTGCAGCAATAGATAGCTGCGGATTCCAGGGATCAGCTGCGGGAAACCTGCAGCTGTATCTGTGGATATATCCGCGGGTACATAGTGCCGTGGGCACATAGCCTAAAGCCGGCGTCACACGGTACGATATATCGGGTGATATGTCGTCGGGGTCACGTCGTAAGTGACGCACATCCGGCATCGTTTGATATATCATAGCGTGTGACATCTACGAGCGACGGTGAACGAGCAAAAATACTCACCTTATCGTTGCTCGTTGACACGTTGCTCATTTTCAAAAAGTCGTTTCTTCTTCTGTGCGCCGGTTGTTCATCGTTCCCGAGGCAGGACACGTCACTCCATGTGACACCCCAGGAACGACTATCACAGCTTACCTGCGTCCCGCCGGCAATGCAGAAGGAAGGAGGTGGGCAGGATGTTACGTCCCGCTCATCTCCGCCCCTCCGCTTCTATTGGCCGGCCGCTGTGTGACGTCGCTGTGACGCCGAACGTCCCTCCCCCTTCAGGAAGTGGATGTTCACCGCCCACAGCAAGGTCGTCTGGGAGGTAAGTGCGTGTGACAGGAGGTTAACGACTTTGTGCGCCACGGGCAACTAATTGCCCGTGATGCACAAATGACGGAGGCGGGTACGATCGCTCGTGCGATCGCACGATAGATTGTACCGTGTGATGCCGGCTTAAGGCTTCCTTCACAAATGCGTGTAAAAAACACGTGTTGCACGGTCTGTTTTGGATATCCATATGGCCATCCGTGTGTGTCATCCCTGTGTCATTTGTATGCTGTCCGTATGTCCATGTGACACGTCCGTGTGTCACACGTGTGACTGGTACGGTAAAAAAAGCATGATACTGAAATAAATTTTTTTTATGTGTAAAAGATTTGCAAAGCCAGAAAAAAAAATTATTGATAAATGCTAGCTAGATAGAGATAAAAATTTTGCTAATAGAGAGATAGCTAGATAGATTGTGCAGCTATTTAGGAGAGTTAAAAAAAATACTTTTAGAAAAAAAACAACTAATTTTCATATCCAGCACAGCTGCAACCCTCAGCTATAATAAAATGAAGAAATGATGTGTCCCTTTACACGCACATATAGTTCGACAATTTAATTAATGAAAAACAATATTTTAACGTTATTTTAGCCATAAATATTAGATTACAGTAATCATTTTTAATAACATTAGCTATTTTGTTAATTATTTTACTCAGTATATTTGTATTCATTTTTTTACACTTTTTTCTTAGTGTTTGAATGTTAAAACTTTATTTAGTCGTGTATTTGTAATGAAAACGCATGTGACTTTAAGCAATGAAAAAGCATGTAAAACACGGTTAAAAACGCGGTCAAAACGCATGCGTATTTTTAGCGTTTTTGTGGTCTAAACCAAATTTGACAAAGACAATTTCTGCCAGAGGATGCGTTTACAACTGCAAGTAACAAGACGCAAAGTGCGCACACAGCCTAAAGGCTACTTTACACGCTGTGTTATCGCTCCTGATATCACTAGCGTGGGCACCCGCCCCCATCGGTTGTGCGACACGGGCAAATCGCTGCCAGTGTTGCACAACATCGCCCAGACCCATCACACATACTTACCCGCCCGGCGACGTCGCTGTGACTGGTGAACCGCCTCCTTTCTAAGGGGGCGGTTCGTTCAGCGTCACAGCTGCGTCACTGATCCGCCGCCCAATTGAAGCAGAGGGGCGGAGATGAGCGGGAGGTAACATCCCGCCCACCTCCTTCCCTTCGCATAGCGGCCGGGAGGCAGGTAGGAGAGCTTCCTCGATCCTGCGGTGTCACACGGAGTGATGTGTGCTGCTACAGGAGCGATGAACAACTTCGTTACTGCTGCTGTAACGATAATTGAGAATGGACCCCCATGTCACCGATGAGCGATTTTGTACGTTTTTGCGACGATGCAAAATCGCTCATCGGTGTCACACGCAACAACATCGCTAATGCGGCCGGATGTGCGTCACAAAATCCGTGACCCCCAACGACTCTGCATTAGCGATGTCGTAGCCTGTAAAGCCACCTTTACAGTCTCTGACTCCACATACAAATTATACTGGTACATAGAAATACACTGATATATACAATGTATCTCTATGTCCCTGTATTCTAGAGGAAAAATTTGAGATTTTTTTTTTCTACCTATAAAATGACTAAAACAATACTAAACAACAATTACAATAATGTCATTTTTAATGTGCTTTTAAAAAAATAAAAAAAATAAACATCACAAATCAATAAATAATAGACATATTTGGTGTTCCTGTAACTGTAACGACCTGCATAACGCAGTGATCAGGTTATATACGGTGATTGGTAAATGGCATAAAAATATGGCGTGATTTTTTTCTGCTATTAAATCCATACAAAAAGTAATAGAAGTGTAATGCTTTCTGTGGCAGCACAAAACACAATAACAATCTTCTCTGATCATGGCATATTTGCCCTGTTTCTTTTATACATTTTCCCCCTTATTTGATGCGTTTCTGATGCAGATGTGCAGCAGCATTTTTAATGCTTTTTTTAAAACTAGAGAAAAGCTTTGATTCTACTCTTAAAAATTGCATTTTTTTTAAACATACTTTTTTTTTTTCAAGTTACACATAGAAGCTTATGGAAAAAAAAGCACCAAAACTGCAGGTTAACAGCGTCTTTAGCTGCTTTAGGACTGAAATCTCATGAAATCACATTCCCTTTGGATATTTAGTCCGTGTTCACATGTAGCGTAAATGCATTTTTCTGCTACTTTTTTGCACAGGAATTCTGTTTTGTCTAACTGTACAAGCAAAGTGGATGTGATTTAATGAAAACTTCACCAACTCTGCATCTAACACATGGCTGAACTCTTCGATTTTGGTGCTTTTTTTTTGGAGTTTAACAAAAACACATGTAAAAACTGCAGTTAGTTTTTTAAGTGTAGACTCGTTTTTTCAATACCTATAAAAACCACTTAAGGCTACTTTCACACATCCGGTTTGAGCTCTGCGGCTCAATCCGGCTGTGAAGCCTATGCAACGGATGCGGTGAAAACACCGCGTCCTTTGCATAAGTTTTTTACATGCGGCCGGTCCGGTTTTTGCCGCTTGTGGCATGCTACTGAGCATGCGCAGTGGCAAAAACCGCATGCGGCAGCCGGATGCGGTTTTTGCCGCATCGCGCCTCATCCGGCATCCATAGGGATGCATTGGGAAAAGCGCTGCATCGGCCGGATGCGGCGCAATGCAGTTTTTTTTGCCGGAGCAAAAAACGTGCCAGGGAACGTTCCATCCGGCCGCCGCATCGGCTAAATCTGCCGCATGCGGCAAAAACCGGACCGAACGCAAGCCCATGCGGCACAATGCGGCACTAATTAAAGTCTATGCAGGAAAAACGCAACCGGCAGCAAAAAAAAAACGGTTGCGGTTTTCCTGCAAAGTGCCGGATTGTGCCGCATTGCAAAAGCCGGATGTGTGAAAGCAGCCTAACACGGCTTCATATCTGCACCAAAAACATATCAAATAAGAGGGAAAAGGCCTAAAAAAATGTAAAGAAAAATGCAATAATCAGAGAAGATTGTTATCGTGTAGTTTGGTTTAGACACCTGCAGAAAACAAAACACCGTATTTATGCAAAGTGTGAACACGGCCTTAAATACACAAAAAAGCAACATGTCATATAGTTGCTACGACTATTCTGGCTGCTACGACTATTACTGGATGAACAAAAAGATACATTTCCAGGTTCCAACTAGAGATGAGCATGATGCACAGATTATGTTGGACCAACCCTGGATGATCAAAAGCCGAGCGGGGAAAGAAGGTAAGAGATTTGCAGGTCTTCCGTCCAGCGGCCGGGACCGGACCGGAGTTCTGTCAGGACAACCCTGGATTTGGGTCTACACCCTACAGTCCTGGGTGTCTCTTGAATGGCCTTCTCTGCGACCGCCCCTCTGGCATCTCCTCCTGCAAGGGTAGAAATAAATTATAAATGGGTGTGGCTGGGGGTTTGGTTAGGGGCTAGGTCAAAATTTGCCATGGCCCACTTCAAAATTTGTCTCGTTTTGTTCTTCAAACGTTTGGAGGTTTGGATAAACTGGGGCAATAGGAGGTAAAAATAGGGTTCTAGCAATACACCCACACTAATCTAACGGTTATTACCTAAGCATGGACAGGATAATTATTTGGAACCAGAAATACTTTAAAGAGGTTTTACAGATTTAGAAAATCAGCCTATTTCTATTGTATAAACTAGCACACCTTCCACAGGTCGTAGCTTTTTCCTACTCGGTGTCTTTAATGTCAATGAAGTTGGGCTGCAACTCTAGACAGAACCTGTGGACAGGCGTGTCACTGTTTCATAGTTTTAAGGTTGAGGGTAGACTTAAGTCAATCGAATTCAACACATAGCCTAAAATGTTGATCCAGAGGAAGGCAAAACTACAAGGGGCAGACAGTAAGCTCCATATTAGTGGCAAAATTCTTCCCGACTCCACATACGACTAGTTCCCACGATCAACACCCCATCACGAAATCAAGTGCACATAACCGGTAATATTATATTTTTCAAGAAAGACATCCAGGCCTCTTTTTAATTTTATGAGTGAATTAATCATTCACGTCATTCACATATCATGTGGCCGCGAATTCCATAGTCTCACTGCTCTTACAGTAAAGAATCTGCAACTGTGATTATGATTAAATCTTCTTTCCTCTAAATGTAGTGGATGCCTCTTTGTCCCAGTCACAGGCCAGGTGTATAAAATTATTAGAAAGGTCTCTGTACTGTCCCCTCATGTAATTATACATTGTAATAAGATCATCCCTAGGCTTTCATTTTTACAAACTGAATAACCCAAAGTTTAATAGCCTGTATTGGTATTGCGGCCCACCCATTCCTTTAATAACCTTGGTTGCTCTTCTTGTACTCACTCTAGTTCAGCTATGTCCTTCTTATACACTTGAGATCAAAATTGTACACCATATTCTAAGCGTGGTCGCACTGATGACTTGTATAGAGACAAAATTGTTCTTCTCATGAGCATCTATTCCTCTTTTAATGTATCCCATTATTTTATTAGCCTTGGCAGCAGCCGCCTGACACTTGTCAGTAAAGTTGATTTTGCTGTCCACCCATACATCCAAATCTTTTTTAGTGACAGTTTCACCCAATGTTTTACAATTAAGTACATAATTATACATTTTATTTTGTCTGCCCACGTTTATGACCTTGCATTTATACATATTAAACTTCAATTGCTATTTCTAGCCCAAGCTTCCAACTTACATAAATCCTTCTGTAATATTAAATTATCCTCCTTCGTAATAATTACTCTGCAGAGTTTAGTATCAACTGAAAATATTGAAATTGTACTCTTTATGACCCTACAAGGGCATTAATAAATATGTTAAAAGAAGAGGGACCAATACTAACCTCTGTGGTACCCCATTGTTAACGGTGACCCAGTCCATGTGTGTTCCATTAATAACCATCCTTTGTTGCCTATCAAAGAGCCAGTTCTTAACCCAGTTACACATATTTTCACCAAACTCTTGTGTGGCACTGTATCAAACGTCTTTGAAAAATACATATAGACAACATCCACGGCATTTCCCTGGTCCAGTCTGGAACTTACTTCCTCAGTGATGCTGATCAGATTACTTTGACAGGGCCGATCCCTCATAAACCTATGTTGATACTGGGTCATGAGGTTATTCTTCTTGAGATACTCCAGGATAACATCTCTTAGGAAACCCTCAAGGATTTTACCCAAGAATTTCCAGGCTCAGATTTTGTCCCCTTTTTGAATATTGCCACCACATTTGCTATGCGCCAGTCCTGTGGTATAGACGGTTATTATAGAATCTGTGAACATTAAAAATAATGGTAGCGAATTCCTGCAATACTCAAGGTTGTATGCTGTCCGTGCCTGGGGATTTCTGTAGCGAAAAAGTTGTTTAGGTGATTGGCCTTTCCTCCATCCTCTTCCACCATTTCACCCAGACTATTTTTTAGGGGGCCAACACTATCATTTGTAAGTTTCTTAAAGTTTTTGTAGTTGAAGAATATTTTTGGATTATTTTTACCTTCTCTGGCAAGGACTCCCTCCGTCTCAATCTTTGCCTTGATTTGCTTTTTACAGAATTTTCTTACTTTTCTATAATTATTTAATGCCTCATACCCCTTTTACTTTAGTTCTCTAAATGCTTTCCTTTTGTCATTCATTGCACCCCTTTACAGCTCTATTTGGCCATAGAGGTTTTCTTTTATTTCTAGCTTGTTTATTTCCATAGGGTATATATTGTGCTCAGGGCCTATTTAGTATGCTTATAAAAGTGCCACATTTCTATTGTGTACTTTTATTTCTCAGAAGAATGTCCCAGTTTATGGCACTAAGTTCATCTCTTAGCCATTGGAAATTCACCTTTTTGAAGTTTATGGGAGAAAACAGCGGAGTGTTTCTATTACTATACAACCTGTTAGGCCCCTTTCACACATCAGTTTTTTGCCAACAGTCACAATCCTTTTTGTCGACGGATTGCCGGATCTGTCGCAGATTGTGGCTAAACTGATGAGACGGATCCGTTTTTCGATGGGTCCGACTAGCTGGGGGCTAAATAAATTGCAGCATGCTCAGTTAAAAAAAACGGAATCTGTCACCGAATTCCATCACAGATTACGATGGATCCTGCGCCCATAGGCTTCCATTCTACCAAACGACGGACGACGGATCCGTCGCTGTCCGTTTTGTCGATGTACACAAAAAAAAGTTATTTTGGCCGTTGTCTCCGTCCGACGGGCAAACATTTTTCGACGGATGAAATGTGAGGCCATCCATCGCTAATACAAGTCCATGAGAAAAAAACGGATCCAGCGGCATCAGTCGCCGGATCTGTTTTTTTCAAAATTCGACAGATTGTGACTGATTTAAAAAAACTGATGTGGGAAAGGGGCCTTAGGGATTATTGGCTTTGTCTCAATGCTTTTTGTTGGAGGAGCCAGTAGGAATGTGGGGAGGGAACACCCACTGCAAATGTTCGACTGCTCAACAGCACCACCACAGGGGAAAAGAGGCAGTGTTCTGTTAGTTAAATGGAACGCCTTTGTAATATGCATATGAACCAAACCTTTCTTGCTTCTTTGTAACCACTCTGCTTCAGCCAAAAGATGAGGTTCCCAAATGAGGGGATTCTTCTATTAATAAGAATTAGATTTAAAATCGGTCATTAGGCCACATCCCCTCTAAGCATCTAGAAAATTGCAGTGTTTGATGAGTCCTTAAGAAGTTATGTCTTGCTTTTGGGTGGTATATATCAAACAACTGAAGCTGTAGCCTAGCCCTGACTTAAGTATGTATGTAACACTAACATTTCCATAAATGTAAAGAAAATTGAGTTGAGCATCCATGTCGGTTCTCTGTGGCAGTCGGACAGTGTGAACTTCCTCGATAAGCACACGAATGTCAATGACTCACCCCAGGGCTTTGGGGTACTCGGTCCCGGGCAGTATATTTACAGGGACAGTTCACTGGGTGGCCGTTGCCAGGTTCCGTGACCCTGGGGGTTGCTGAAAGGGGTTATGTACAGGGGAATAATAATAAAGGTATTGTCGTGACGCCACTTGCAGGTTGCGGCTAGGTAGATGGAGCCACTGCTGCACAGTCTCTCACCACTGGGGCTGACGTTAGGGACAGCCTGGATGTTGGGCCCTCTGCAAGTAGGGCCAGTCCCCAGGGGGAGGGGGGGTAGGTGATGGAGTTAGGCGCGGAAAGAAGGTAGACCACACAAGGGATTGCAATGTAACTGGTTTCTTTACTCACAGCGTTATTATGGCTTGCAACCCGAAGGCGGCTGGTCCACACCACTGGTCCCCTTAGTCCCAGTGCGGTAACCTCGTGGCTTCCTTCCCCTGCACTTGTCTCTGGTTGGTGGGTCCCCGTGACTTGGAGCGTCTGGGGGTCCTCTTCTGGTAGTCTTTCAGTCTTTAGTCCGTACGGCGGGCAGTTTCAACCCTGTAGGATCGGTGTTCTGTTCCGATCTCTGGCTCTCCCGTCACTGCTGGTGCCCCGGACTTTACGGTCGGTGAGGTCCTGGATGGTCCCCTCACAATACAGATTTTATCAGATCTGACTAGAGCGTTTGCCTGACCTAGGGCTCTGCACCCTGTCGGTGCTATTGTTCCGAGAGTACTCCACCGTACTCCTTCGGCAACCACACGCCTGCGCCTGACAGGTCACTGTTACACACTCCCGTCAGTACAGTTAAGTCAGTCTCCTTCCATTCCCACTTACTGTCTGACCCCTCCTCCCTGGTTGTCGTCTAGTGGACTGGATCGGTTCCACCCCTAGGTGGCCATCCATGGGGTTAAACCCTAGCCTATCACCAGTCCTTGGGGAAGGGAAAAACAGGGATTATATGTGTGTTTTGGTGTTACCGGCACTGGTCTTCCGGGTCCCTGGGGGTAGGTCCTGCATTTTTGACAGAATGCAGTTCCTTGTAGCTCCTGATGGCTTCAGGGGCGCTACATCAACATCCTGGGTTTTCCATATATTGTATTAAAGTACCCTTCTTTTGTCAATTTTTTTTTTTACATTTACGGGAGGAATGGTACAATTTAGTTATGTTCCAAATCTGCGGAACAGCTTTGTGCTACATTAATATTATAGATTTATTAAACTGACCCTCCACCCTGGAACTGAAAAATGGCAATACATATCTCATGTATAGTTGCTCTGCTTGGCACCCAATTGTCTTCTGCTGCCAGCTACACTCCGATCCATTCTTCTTGCTTCTAAGATAAGCTGCCACAGTGGCATGGGGAGTTAAGATTTAAGTCTAAACCAGGGGTCTTAAACTCTCCAAGAAATAAACAATTATTTCCACAGGTTTTCATTCCCATGATGTGAGGCATCCTCCTCCTGCTTCGTGTCCAGCACAAAGCAGCAGGGCAGCACATGGCAGTGCTGCCTGTGATGGGAATGCAGATGTCATCTGCTGGTCTTTGATTGGCTGGCCGTGAGTATAGTGACTGCAGTGCAGAGGAAGGGGGCCCGTTGAAGTTATCAGTGCAGAGAAGATGGTCCTTTGTGCCACAATACATTTCAGTTGAATGTGCATATGAGGATGCACATTCAGCTAAAACCAGCGCTAACGTTAAGTGACCCCATTCCTTTGCAAGCCTAGTTATCGTTATGACTCTGGTGTCATGCAGCCTCAGGGGCCGCATGTAGTCTGCATGTTTGAGAGCCCAGCCGGTGTAAGCCATGCCTCCTCTGCCTTTCCTGCACGGTGGGATAGGTACAGTGCCATGCAAACATTTGGGAACCACTGGTCAAAATTACTCTTATTGTGAACACTAAAGCAAGTTGAAAATTCAATGATCTCTAAATGGTATAAAGTTAAAAATGACAATTCCGTTGTATTTTAGTCCAAAATATATGTATATTTTCATCTTTTACATTTTTAAATTAACAAAAAGGAAATGGGTCGATGTAAAAGTTTGGGCACCCCACATGGTTAATACCTACTAAAACACCCTTTGGGAAAGTATCACAGCTTGTAGCAGCCAAGAGTCTTTAAATTCTTGTTAGATTTTCATCCATTTTTCCTTGGAAAAGTTCTGGGAGATTCCTGGCTCGTCTTGAATGCACTACTCTTTTGAGGTCTAGCCACAGATTTTCAATGATGTTCAGATCAGGGTACTGTGATGGCTATTGTAAAACCTTCTATTGTGGATTATGATGTGTGTTTAGGATCATTATCCATTTGTAAAAGTCATCCTCTTTTCAACTTCAGCTTTTTTTTTTTTTTACAGATGTTATGTTTGCATGAAAACTTTATTGAAATTTTCTTAAATCCATTCTTCCTCTACCTGTGAAATGTTCCTCGTGCCATTGGCTGCAACACAATCCCAAAGCAAGATTGATCCCCATGCTTAATGGTTGGCGATATATTCTTTTCCTGAAATTCTGAGTCCTTTTACCTATATACTCCTTTGATCATTGTGTCGAAAAAGTTCTATTTTAACCTCATCGGTTGACAGGACTTGTTTCCTAAATGCATCAGGCTGGTTTAGATGTTCTTT
This sequence comes from Anomaloglossus baeobatrachus, assembly GCF_048569485.1. NCBI lineage: Eukaryota > Metazoa > Chordata > Amphibia > Anura > Aromobatidae > Anomaloglossus > Anomaloglossus baeobatrachus. The sequence goes on along the minus strand of NC_134354.1, from coordinate 84,400,931 downwards.
TGCATACTTCTGACTCTCAATTTTATAGTGAGGACGCAGGAGAGGTTTTCTTCTGAAGACCGCTCCCTGAAGGTCATACTTGTGCAGGTGTCTCTGATCAGTAGAACAATGTACCACAACTCCAGAGTCTGCCAAATCTGTCTGAATGTCTTTTGCAGTCAAGCGGGGGTTCTGATTTGCCTCTCTAGCAATCTTACGAGCAGCTCTCATAGACATTTTGCTTAGTCTTCCAGACCTTAACAGACAGTTGAGGTCAAGATAACAGACATTTCTTAATTACATTTCAAATTGGGGAAAGGGCAACTGGAAAATTCTTTATCATATTTTTATAGGCTTACCCTGCTTTGTGGACCACCACTATTTTTAATTTTCAGAGTGCTAGTCAGCTGCTTAGAGGAACTCATGGCTGCTGTTTTTGCCACAAGGTTAGAGGAGGTGGGTTTTTATAAAGCTGTGAAATTTGCATCACCTGACCTTTCCTAACAATAAACAAGTCATAACCCCAACAGTCTAAGGTTTGAAACCTTGGTCAAAGTAATCTGATCACATAAATCTTCAAGGGTGTCCAAATTTTTGCACTGGTGCATTTTCCTTTTTGTAATATCTAAAATGTATAAAGATGAAAATATTTTTTTTTGCCTAAAATACAAAGGAAATGTGTCATGTTTAACTTTATGCCTTTTAGAGATCATTTCATCTTCAACTTGCTTTAGTTCAACCTGACATGTCATTTTTTTTTTTATATTAAACAGCCTCTAATGTATATTAAATGATACACTGTGCATCTCTAACATGGAATTTTTTTTAAACCATGTGTTTATCTTAAAAAAAAGTCTTTTTCTGCTTAGGTGAATGCGGAACATACAGTACCTTAGATTTGAGTCATAGGGGCGGCGCTTTTGCTGGGTTCAGTCACTGTCACTCAAATATAGGCACAATTCTTTTTTTAAACTTGGTCATGCCCCACCATCAATTCTCCTCTGTTGAGCTCCACCCATTATGGTCACATGGACATGACATCACTACAGGTATTTCACCATAGGTCCTTCACCACCACTTCTCCTTTGCTGAGGTCTGCCCATTATGGTCACATGTTCTTGACATTACCACAGGTCCTTCACCACCACTTCTTCTCTGCTTATCTCTGGAGCTCAACATTGGAGAAGAGATGGTGAAGGACCTGTAGTGTAATCAACATACCTTATGATTTCAGTCATAGGGGCGGCGCTTTTGCTGAGTTCAGTCACTGTCACTTAAGATTCAAACACAATTCTTTTTTAAACTTGGTCATAGCCCACCACCAATTCTTCTTTGCTGAGCTACGCCCATTATGCTCACATGGTTGTGACATCACCACAGGTCCTTCCCCACCACTTCTCTGCTGATCACCACAGGACCTTCCCCCCCACTTCTCTGCTGATCACCACAGGTCCTTCACCACCACTTCTCCTCTGCTGAGTTCTGTCCATTACGGTCAAATGGTCTTGACATCACCACAGGTATTTCACCACCACTTCTCCTCTGCTGACCACCACAGGTCCTTCACCACTACTTCTCCTATGCTGAGCTTTGTCCATTACGGTCACATGGTTGTGACATCACCACAGGTATTTCACCACTACTTCTCCTCTGCTGAGCTCTGCCCATTACGGTCACATGGTTGTGACATCACCACAGGTATTTCACCACTACTTCTCCTCTGCTGAGCTCTGCCCATTATGGTCACATGGTTTTGCCATTACCACAGGTCCTTCACCACCATTTCTCCTCTGCTTATTGCTGGAGCTCAGCATTGGAGAAGTGGTGGTGAAGGACCTGTGGTGTAATCAATTACAATGCGAGAGGTGTGACCAAGTTAAAAAATCGTGCCTGAACATTGCATCATTTCTTCGGCGCTCTATTGGGAGACCCAGACGATTGGGTGTATAGCACTGCCTCCGGAGGCCACACAAAGCAATTACACTAAAAAGTGTAAGGCCCCTCCCCTTCTGGCTATACACCCCCAGTGGGATCACTGGCTCACCAGTTTTCTGCTTTGTGCGAAGGAGGTCAGACATCCACGCATAGCTCCACTGTTTGTAGTCAGCAGTAGCTGCTGGCTCTATCGGATGGAAGAAAAGAGGGCCCATATAGGGCCCCCAGCATGCTCCCTTCTCACCCGCGGTTGGTGCTTGTAAGGTTGAGGTACCTATTGCTGGTACAGAGGCTGGAGCCCACATGCTGTTTTCCTTCCACATCCCCTGGAGGGCTCTGTGGAAGTGGGATCTTGCCGGCCCCCAAGCCCTGGGGCCGGGCTCCATCCACAGACCCATAGAACCTGCTGGATTGGGAGCGGGAGTGCCGTTCAGGGACAAGGCCCTGCAACTTTCAGGTACTCTGTGTCCCCGGCAGGCACGGACACTCTCAGGGCTTGCTGAGCGTTGTAGTGCGCCGGGGACAGTGGCGCTGTACGCTGGGGGTTATGTCACTGCAGCTTTGCTGAGTGACGTTGTGTGTTGGGAACTACTGCGCCGACCGCTCCTGGAGCGGCGGCGCAGCTGCGACTTGTGGTGCGCCGGGGGCTTTGCGCCGACCGCGCTTTTACGGCGGCGGCGCTTCTAACTTTAGCCCCCGGCTTCTGCGGCCTAGCGCCGCTTCGTTCCCGCCCCCACCCTGTCAATCAGGGTAGGGGAGAGACGCTGCTCAATGGCAGCGCCGAGGGCTGGAGCTTTATTTACATGCTCCAGCCCTCTCACTAGGCACAAGGGGAAGCAGACTTCCCGCTCTTCGTCGGTGTACGCCCAGGGCCCGCCCCCCCTCTCCACAAGGACGCCGGCAGCCATTACACATGCGATTTGGCTGGGGAGAGGCAGCAGGCTCTGGGAGACCCAGACTAGAGGGATTTCTGGCGACCACACACCGCTCCTAAGCGGGCGGTAAGCTGCACAGTAGTGCTGGCCCCACTAGTGCCTCAGTGATATATTAGAGTACCATATATATATATATAGTTGCACTGTAAGGTCGCTTCTTGGCTGGACACCCTGTACTGCTCTGAGGAGGCAGCAACATGTCATCCGCAAAACGCAAGGCTGCCAAGGCACGGGCTGTGTACACTGTTTGTACTGCATGTGGGGCTGATCTACCGGCAGGCTCCAATGATTCACATTGTGTGCAATGTTCAGTCCCAGTGGCACTTCGTCAGCCAGAGCCTATTGTGGTGGTAGCCCAGGCAGAGACGCCTGTGAACCCTGCCCCGGTGACGGGGACAGACTTTGCAGTGTTTGCTGATAAAATGTCTGAGGCTATGACAAAAATCCTGGAGACCTTGCAGGCCAGGCCAGTTCCTCAGACCATGGACACTGCTGTGGCTATGCTCTCTAGTCCCCCTCAGTTGGAACTAATCCGTACTTCAAGGGGGTCTCAAGCATCACAAGCTGAAGTCTCTGACTCAGATGACAGTCCCAGGCAGCCTAAGCGAGCTCGCTGGGAAAGACCCTCGACGTCATCACACTGCTCAGGGTCTCAGCGAGAAGAATCTCTCTGTGATGAGACTGAGGACGGTGATCAGGATTCTAATCCTGAGGCCCCTCTCAATCTGGATGCCCCTGATGGTGACGCCATGGTTAATGACCTTATATCGGCGATTAATAGACTGTTGGATATTTCTCCCCCAGCTCCTTCAGCAGAGGAGGCAGCGGCACAGCAGGAGAAGTTCCATTTCCTGTATCCCAAGCGTAAATTAAGTGCTTTTTTGGACCACTCTGACTTCAGAGAATCAATCCAGAAGCACGACGCTCATCCAGACAAGCGTTTCTCTAAGCGTTCTAAGGATACCCGTTATCCTTTTCCCGCTGAAGTGGCCAAACGCTGGACCCAGTGCCCAAAGGTGGATCCCCCAATTTCCAAGCTTGCGGCTAGATCCATAGTCGCAGTAGAGGATGGCGCTTCACTTAAAGATGCCAACGACAGACAGATGGACCTTTGGTTGAAATCTGTCTATGAAGCTATCGGCGCGTCGTTTGCTCCAGCATTCGCGGCCGTGTGGGCACTACAAGCTATTTCAGCTGGTTTAGCACAGGTGGATGCTATCATGCATCCAGCAGTGCCACAGGTGGCGTCCCTAACTTCGCAAATGTCTGCGTTTGCGACCTATGCTATCAATGCTGTCCTAGAATCTACGAGCCGTACCTCTATGGCGGCCGCCAATTCTGTGGTTTTGCGCAGAGCCTTATGGTTAAAGGACTGGAAAGCAGATGCTGGTTCCAAAAAATGCTTAACCAGCTTGCCATTATCTAGAGACAGACTGTTTGGTGAGCCATTGGCTGAAATCATAAAACAGTCCAAGGGTAAGGACTCTTTCTTGCCACAGCCCAGAGCAAGTAAACCTCAACAGAAAAAGTGGCAGTCGAGGTTTCGGTCCTTTCGAGGCTCGGGCAAGCCCCAATTCTCCTCGTCCAAAGGGACTCAGAAAGGACAAGGGAGCTCAGATTCCTGGCGGGCTCACTCACGCCCCAGGAAAGCAAATGGAGGAACCGCTTCCAAGGCGGCTACCTCATGACTTTCGGCCTCCTCCCTCCGCATCCTCGGTCGGTGGCAGGCTCTCCCGCTTTTGCGACATTTGGCTGTCACAGGTCAAAGACCGGTGGGTAACAGACATTTTGTCTCGCGGGTACAGAATCGAGTTCTGTTCTCGGCCTCCACTTCGGTTCTTCAGAACCTCCCCACACCCCAACCGAGCAGATGCCCTGCTGCAGGCGGTGGACTCTCTAAGAGCAGAAGGAGTCGTGATCCCTGTTCCCCCTCTGGAACGGGGGCGAGGATTTTACTCCAATCTCTTTGTGGTTCCAAAAAAGGACGGCTCCTTCCGTCCTGTTCTGGACCTAAAACTGCTCAACAAGCATGTGAACGCCAGGCGGTTCCGGATGGAATCCCTCCGCTCAGTCATTGCCTCAATGTCCCAAGGAGATTTCCTAGCATCAATAGACATCAAAGATGCTTATCTCCACGTGCCGATTGCTACGGAGCACCAACGCTTTCTGCGCTTCGTGATAGGAGACGAACATCTTCAGTTCGTGGCTCTGCCATTTGGTCTGGCGACAGCCCCCCGGGTGTTCACCAAGATCATGGCAGCAGTGGTAGCAGTCTTGCACTCTCACGGACACTCTGTGATCCCTTACTTGGACGATCTACTGGTCAAGGCACCCTCTCAGGAGGCATGCCAACTCAGCCTGAATTTTGCACTGGAGACTCTCCAGGCGTTCGGGTGGATCATCAACTTCCCAAAGTCAAATCTGTCACCGACCCAATCACTAACGTATCTTGGCATGGAGTTTCATACTCTCTCAGCGATAGTGAAGCTTCCGCTGAGCAAGCAGCGGTCACTACAGACAGGGGTGCAGGCTCTCCTTCAAGGTCAGTCGCACTCCTTAAGACGCCTCATGCACTTCCTCGGGAAGATGGTGGCGGCAATAGAGGCGGTTCCGTTTGCGCAGTTTCATCTGCGTCCACTTCAATGGGACATTCTCCGCCAATGGGACGGGAAGTCGACATCCCTGGACAGGAAAGTCTCCCTTTCCCAGACGGCCAAGGACTCTCTGCAGTGGTGGCTCCTTTCCACCTCATTATCACAGGGAAGATCCTTCCTACCACCGTCCTGGGCGGTGGTCACGACAGACGCGAGTCTGTCAGGGTGGGGAGCAGTGTTTCTCCACCACAGGGCTCAGGGTACGTGGACTCAGCAGGAGTCCAGCCTTCAGATCAATGTTCTGGAAATCAGAGCAGTGTTTCTTGCCCTACTAGCCTTCCAGCAGTGGCTGGAAGGGAAGCAGATCCGAATTCAATCGGACAACTCCACAGCGGTGGCATACATCAATCACCAAGGAGGGACTCGCAGTCGGCAAGCCTTCCAGGAAGTCCGGCGCATTATGATGTGGGTGGAAGCCACGGCCTCCACCATATCCGCAGTTCACATCCCCGGCGTAGAAAACTGGGAAGCAGACTTCCTCAGTCGCCAGGGCATGGACGCAGGGGAATGGTCCCTTCACCCGGACGTGTTTCAGGAAATCTGTCGCCGATGGGGAAGGCCGGACGTCGACCTAATGGCGTCCCGGCACAACAACAAGGTCCCAACATTCATGGCACGGTCTCGCGATCAAAGAGCTCTAGCAGCAGACGCCCTAGTGCAAGATTGGTCGCAGTTCCGGCTCCCTTATGTGTTTCCACCTCTGGCACTCTTGCCCAGAGTGCTACGCAAGATCAGATCCGACTGCAGCCGCGTCATACTCGTCGCTCCAGACTGGCCGAGGAGGGCGTGGTATCCGGATCTGTGGCATCTCACGGTCGGCCAACCGTGGGCACTACCAGACCGACCAGACTTACTGTCCCAAGGGCCGTTTTTCCATCGGAATTCTGCGGCCCTCAACCTGACTGCGTGGCCATTGAGTCCTGGATCCTAGCGTCTTCAGGCTTATCCCAAGGGGTCGTTGCCACCATGAGACAGGCTAGGAAGCCCACGTCTGCTAAGATCTACCACAGAACGTGGAGGATATTCTTATCCTGGTGCTCTGCTCAGAGAGTGTCTCCCTGGCCATTTGCATTACCTACCCTTCTTTCTTTCCTCCAATCTGGGTTAGAAAAAGGTTTGTCGCTCGGCTCCCTTAAAGGGCAAGTCTCGGCGCTATCCGTCTTTTTTCAGAAGCGTCTAGCACGACTTTCTAAGGTGCGCACGTTCCTACAGGGGGTTTGCCATATAGTTCCCCCGTACAAGCGGCCGTTAGATCCATGGGATCTGAACAGGGTACTAGTTGCCCTCCAGAAGCCGCCCTTCGAGCCTCTGAAGGAGGTTTCACTTTCTAGACTATCACAGAAAGTGGCTTTTCTGGTAGCGATCACATCTCTTCGGAGAGTGTCTGAGCTAGCAGCGTTGTCTTCCAAGGCTCCCTTCCTGGTCTTCCACCAGGACAAGGTAGTGCTGCGCCCCATTCAGGAGTTTCTCCCGAAGGTGGTATCCTCTTTTCATCTTAATCAGGATATCTTTTTGCCTTCGTTTTGTCCTCATGCAGTTCATCGGTATGAGAAGGATTTACATTTGTTAGATCTGGTGAGAGCACTCAGAATCTACATTTCCCGCACAGCGCCCCTGCGCCGTTCGGATGCACTCTTTGTCCTTGTCGCTGGTAAGCGCAAGGGGTCGCAGGCTTCTAAGGCCACCCTGGCTCGATGGATCAAAGAACCAATTCTGGAAGCCTACCGTTCTGCGGGGCTTCAGGTTCCATCAGGGCTAAAGGCCCATTCTACCAGAGCCGTGGGTGCGTCCTGGGCATTGCGTCACCAGGCTACGGCTCAACAGGTGTGCCAGGCAGCTACCTGGTCGAGTCTGCACACTTTCACCAAACATTATCAGGTGCATACCTATGCTTCGGCGGACGCCAGCCTAGGTAGAAGAGTCCTGCAGGCGGCAGTTGCCTCCCCGTAGGGGAGGGCTGTCTTGCAGCTCTAACATGAGGTATTTCTTTACCCACCCAGGGACAGCTTTTGGACTTCCCAATCGTCTGGGTCTCCCAATAGAGCGCCGAAGAAGAAGGGAATTTTGTTACTTACCGTAAATTCCTTTTCTTCTAGCTCTTATTGGGAGACCCAGCACCCGCCCTGTTGTCCTTCGGGATTTTTGGTTTGTTTGCGGGTACACATGTTGTTCATGTTGAACGGTTTTCAGTTCTCCGATGTTACTCGGAGTGAATTTGTTTAAACCAGTTATTGGCTTTCCTCCTTCTTGCTTTTGCACTAAAACTGGTGAGCCAGTGATCCCACTGGGGGTGTATAGCCAGAAGGGGAGGGGCCTTACACTTTTTAGTGTAATTGCTTTGTGTGGCCTCCGGAGGCAGTGCTATACACCCAATCGTCTGGGTCTCCCAATAAGAGCTAGAAGAAAAGGAATTTACGGTAAGTAACAAAATTCCCTTCTTCAAACACATTAGGGGCGTTATAATATAAGAAACGACAAAACAAGATACCTTTAAGTGTTCACAATACCTTTGACCAGGGGTGCCCACACTTTTGCATGCCACTGTAAGCCAGAGAAGGTGACTTCTTATGAAAAAAAAAAAAAGAAACTGAACTCGAAGCTCTACGAAGGATAACATAAAAAGGTAGTGTTTGAATAAATATGTTTATTTTTTGTGACAAAACATTATTCCACAGACGTATTCCTCCATTGGTAATATTGCTTACAGGAATCTCAGGTGATTTAAATTCTAAAATACAAAATCTATTCTCTGATATATTCAGATCATCTGGAATAAAACAAAGGTGAATAAATTATTAAGTTAAATGTTTCCCCCTTACATAGATAGTATTTACAAAGCTGGACGAGTGAAATTTCACAAAGCACATAAAATGTTGACGAACGTAAGGCCGGGTCCAGACGTGGCGGATTTGCCGCAGAATTTACAGTACAATGTATGAGGAAGGAGCCTTCACAACTCCATCCACACGTTACAGAAAGGGAAAAATCTGCCCGGAAATGTGAACGTGCTGCGGACTTCTCAACACGGCTGTTGCCTCGTCTGGACTTTACCCTAAAATATTCACACTATTCAGTATTCCTCATTGTAACATTGCACTAGTTTTAATTGACAAAACCTGAGGTGCTAAGTAACATGGATGAGCTTTATTCAACCAGGTAAACTAGAAGGACGGAGAGCACTTCTTTTGGTCCAAGTGTGTAGACCGCTCTGGGCCCAATTCTCTCATCTTCTTATGTTTTCATTGCTTGTATTTGATCTGTAAAGGAGAAAACACATGGTAAACACAAAAATATCACAAATTAAATGGGTGAACATTTTAAGCAGGTTGGCTCTCCTCTAAATGGTGTGCCTCCGACAGACCACAGACGTAGATACTACAATATTTACTTTGAATCGGCTCCTTGTCCTAAGCAATAAAGTCTTGAAGAAACCTGCACTTGACAGGAGATCCTTCAAGTGATTCTTAGGGGTACTTCTCACATAGCGGGATCACTGCTGAGTCACGGTTTTTGTGACGCACCAGTGACCTCATTAGCGATCTCGCTGTGTGTGACACTGAGCAGCGATCTGGCCCCTGCTGTGAAATCGCTGCTCGTTACACACAGTGCTGCTTCATTTTTTGGACGTTGCTCTCCCGCTGTGGAGCACACATCGCTGTGTGGGCCAGCGAGAGAGCAACGATCTGAATGTGCAGGGAGCAGGGAGCCGGCATCTGGCAGCCTGCGGTAAGCTGTAACCAAGGTAAATATCAGGTAACCAAGCGCTTGGTTAACCGATATGTACATTGGTTACTAGCATCCGCCGCTCTCAGGCTGTCAGTGCCAGCTCCCTGCACAAGTAGCCGGAGTACACATCGGGTAAATAAGCAAAGCGGTTTGCTTATTAACCCGATGTGTACTCTGGCTATGAGTGCAGGGAGCCAGCGCTTGCGGTGTGCGCTGGTAACCAAGATAAATATCAGGTAATCAAGCGCTTGGTTACCCGATATTTACCTTAGTTACCAAGAGCAGCATCGCTTCCACGTGTCGCTGCTGGCTGGGGGCTGGTCACTGGTGAGATCTGCCTGATTGAAAGCTCACTAGCGACCATGTAGCGACGCACCAGCGATCCTGACCAGGTCAGATCGCTGGTGGGATTGCTGGAGCGTCGCTAAAGTGTGACGGTACCCTTAGGCCATGTGCCCATTGGAGATCGTACCGGCAGGTATTTCCTCAGGTTCACGCAGCAACTTCCTGAAATCCGCAGCTGTCCATTGCTGCAGTGTATCTGCAGAGTAGTTGTGGTAAACCTGCGGAAACAGTGTGGATTTCGTGCAGAATTCCCGCCCTGTATCTCCATAGTGGAGGAGCGGGAATTCCGCAGATAATTCCGCATGAATAATTGACATGCAGTTACGTGCGGCTGCAGGAAATCCGCAGAATTTTCCGCAGCCGCAAATACCACAGCATTGATACAGCACTCCCCAAATCCCATAGGATAACATGGGGAGTGTATGTACTTGCGTAAACTCGTGGATTTATCTGGAAAATCTAGAAAATCTGCAGGTTTTCCGCAGCAAAATCTGTGGTTACTTTCTCCCATGGGCACACATAGCCTTACAGAGGGAACAAGTATTAAAGGGGAAGCAAATGCTGGTAACAGACTCCCCATCTGAGATTGGCATGATTCAGGGGCAGAGACTCTGATTCCAGTGATATATCACTTACTGATCTGCTTGCTGTCATTTTGATAAAATCACTGCAGTTCTCTGACTGCTGAGCTCTGTATAACCCTGCCCACACCACTGATTGGCAGCTTTCTGCCTATGCACAGTGTACACAAAAATCTGCCAGTCCATGATGGTGTGCTTATACAGAGTTCATCAATATGCCAGACTATCTGGCAGCAAAATTACTGGTCTTCTAGTAATAATTTCCTGCTGATAAAACAATTTTATAAAAACTACAGCATGTATCCCAGTAAGTAACAAAGCGCTTGAATCAGGATCTCTCACACTACATTATGATGCTCTCAGAATAGGAGGCAAAGATGCCGTCGAAACGATAGGGGCTAAAATGACTTCTGCAAATATTATCTCTAGAATTGGGTATTCCCATGAACTGAAATGGTGGCATCCCATTATTGTACAACACTGAATTTTCAGCAAGCAGTTCACAAATATTTGTGAAGACTAGTGATCACCTACTGATTGCTGGGGGGTTCGACTACTGGGATCCCTAGTGATCTCAAGAATAGGATTCTGCACCCCATCTTGAATGAAGCAGGTATTCATGCTCTACATTAGCTTCATTGTCTTTGGGACTGACAAAGATTACTATGACATAGTGAATACATGGAGCAGAGGTGTTCATGCTCCACATTTGCTTCACTGTCTTTGGAACTAAAGAAGATTACTATGCTATAGTTAATCAATGGAGCAGAGGTGTACAAGCTTTACATTAGTTTCATTGTCTTTGGGACTGAAGATAACAATGCCCTAGCGAATGAATGGAGCAAAGGTATTCATGCTCTACATTAGCTACATTAGCTTCATTGTCTTTGGGACTGACCAGGATTACTATGCCATAGTGAATGAATGGAATAGAGGTGTTCATACTCTACATTAGCTTCATTGTCTTTGGGACTGACCAGGATTACTATGCCATAGAGAATGAATGGAATACATGTTCATACTCTACATTAGCTTCAATGTCTTTGGGACTGACGAAGATTACAAGAAGATTACAATGTCCCTAAGCTACCGTACTTCCTATTATGCCATAGCGAATGAATGGAGCAGAGTTTGGGCATGCAAGCCGTTTCAGTAAAGATAAGGCTCAGGATAAGGGATAACTTTGAATTATGTAGTAAGCCATGGTATAAGAGCAAAATTACCTTTTTTTTATATATATATATATATATATATATATATATATATATATATATATATATATATATATATATATACAAAAAAATAAATAAATCTGGCAATGTCTCATCTGAAACAGAGGGTGGTTGAGGGAGGGGGAGTTGTTCTGGCTGGATCGGGAGAATCAATATTAAACTCGTGTTATTGCATTTTATTTTTCATATCCGAGCAGAAAATGACACATTTAGTAAGACTGATTCAGCAAGAATACAAGGATTTATAGGATTTCCCTATCAATAACCTCATTAATAATAAGCTAAATCCTTTTCATTACTTTACTGAACATCAGGCTTTTACAAGAGGCATTTACAGTGTTTCAGATCATGGCCGCACATAAACCTGGATGTCGTGAACCTCATGAAAAAATACCAATGGGGCTGTAATGTCTGGACTCTGTAGATGGATCATTAAAGTCTCATGTCCAGTAAAACTCCATCATGATGATGAGCCGGCTATAAAATACAGACTACAAAGACGTTGTATTAAACGTCCGAGTTACCAATCTGCCCCCATAAATGTTTTATGGGTCATGAAGTGGATGTAATTAAACATCTGCAGGTAGAATGGTGAGTGACTCTAATGTGGAAGAAGAAGAGGAATACAGGGTCCTGCAGTCTATGGCTGTATACAGTGCGTCCACCCATATCCTGTCCACCGCCATTAACTTGAGAACGGCGGCAGCTATAGGCATAGAAGTCGTGTCTAGGTATAGTAAAGTAACCATGCGCTACGCAATGAAACCCCCTATAGCGCCACCTGGTGGAAAACAACGGAGTTAGCATTTTTATTTCAAAAACGGAACGGAAAGTAAATTACAAAGTTGTAGGGCATCATCAATTCAATACGAATCGACACCTTGCATACAGAAATGCTATGATTAGAACGTGTAAAACTCACAAGGCTGCGGACGTGAAGCGATACCTCATGGAGACCTTCCTACAAGTCATTGGGTATGGTTGCTGCATGGAGTGGCCTCCACGCTCACCTTACCTGACCCCATTGGACTTATTTCTGTGAGGTCACATCAAACAGCAGGTGTATGCGACCCCTCCACCAACATTGCAGGACCTACGACGACGTATCACAGATGCTTGTGAAAACGTGTTACCTACCATATTGTACAACATGCAGCAAGATACAGTATGCTGTCCAGCGTCCAGATGTACATTGCAGCTGACGGTGGCCACTTTGAGCATCAAAGTTAAATGAGCGCCATATGCGTGACCAGCATTCAATGTTTTGGGGGGGTCGTAGGTTTCATATCATAGCACTTCTGTATGCAAGGTGTTGATTCGTATTGAATTGATGATACCCTACAACTTTGTAATTCTCTTTTTTTCTCTATCTCTTTCCGTTTTCGAGATAAAAATGCTAACTCCGTTGTTTTTTACCAGGTGGCACTATAGGTGGTTTCATTGCGTAGCGCATGGATACTTTACTATACCTAGACACCACTTCTATGCCTATAGCTGCCACCATTCTCAGGTTAATGGTGGTGGACAGGATATGGGTGGACACACTGTATATACTATGTGGACACACTATATGGACACCTAAAGGAGCTGTGAAGACCTCACATTTTTCATCCATAGGTATTAATACAATAGTTGGTCCATATTCAGCTATAACCACTTTAAATCTTCTGGGAAAGCTTTTTACAAGTTTTTTGGGGTGTCTGTGAGAATTTTTGCCCATTCATCCAGAACATCATTTGTAAGGCCAGGCAGTGATGTTGGAGGAGATGGCCTCGTTTACAGTTTCTTTTCATGTCCACTGTAAAATTGTTCCGTGAGGTTAAGGTCCCTGTTAACTTCTTTCACACTAAATTCCCCAATCATGTCTTTATGGACCTTGCTTTGTCCACTGGAGCACAGTCAGGAGGAACAGAAAAGGGTCTTCCTCAAGCAGCTCCTACAAAGCTGGAAGCTACCATTGTCCACAATGTTATGCTGAATCATTGAGTATTTCATTCACTGAAACAAGGATGTCGATACCGGACCCTAAAAACCCCTGAAACAACCACATAGTATTATCACTTTTCCATCAAACTTTACAGTTGGTCGGCAATGTTCTCCTGGGATTTGCCAAATCCAGATCCAAAAAAAGTTGGAGGCAGCAGGAGGTGGTGAGGGCTTAGGACTAGGGACGAGCGAATGTATTCGCCACTATTCAGTATCAACGGAATGGGGTATTCGAGGTATTCGATATCCGACGGCTAATATGGTATTCGCTCCGATACTTTCATTTTCACCTCTGACTTCCTTGCGCCTTTTTCCAGCCAATGAACACATCTGACATTGCTTGCCCTCACAGTAACGCCGCAGCCATCTTTGTTGTGGTGTTACTGTGATTGGCTTGGCCGCACAGCGTCATAGGGGCTATAGCCAACAGCCATTTTGGTCAGTCGGTCTCTTCCTCACCGATCACTGGTGCGGCGCTGTACGGCTGTCACACTGTGGCGGGTTCTCCAGCTTTTGAAAATGCCGGCTGCTCATTATTCCATCTCTTATTCCCTGCTTCCCCCGCCCACCGGCGCCTATGATTGTTTGCATTCAGACACGCCCCGACGCTGAGTGACAGCTGTCTTACTGCAACCAATCACAGCCGCCAGTGGGCGGGTCAATATCATGTAGTAAAATAAATATTTAAATAAATTTAAAACAACAAAATGCGGTCCCCCCCAAATGATACCCAGCTGAGGTAAGTACACAGCAGCGGGCCAGTATTCTCAGGCTGGGGAGGGTGAGGGCCATGGTTACGGCCCCCCTCTCGCAGCCGAGAATGTCGCATCCATTAGATGCAACAGTCACGGCGTGTCACCGGCCCTTCCCGATTGCTGTGATGCGGTGGCAATCAGGGTACTAAGGAGTTAATAGCAGCTTATAGCTGCCACTAAGTCCAAGGTTAGTAATGGCAGCGTTTATGACACGCCATCACTAATCTGTAAGTAAAGTAAATAAACACCGAAAAATCCTTTATTTGAAATAAAACACCAAAAGCCCCTCTGTCACCACTTTATTAACCTCCCCAAATATCCAGGTCCGGCGTAATCCACACTGATTCAGTGACGTCTGTGAGCGAGTGCTCAATGCAGCCTCATTCTGTGAACGATGCTGCAGGGGTAACTCCAGGTCATTTCTCATGGTCGGTGATGTCAACACATTACCGCTCGCGAGAACTTCAGTGCAACCGTAAAGCACAACTCAGATTGACGTCACTGACTGGCAGTGACCCTGTGAGAACTCCGATCCAAGCTCCCGCAGGGTCACTACTCCATCACACATACTGTTGGGGGGGGACACATACATCACAAATAAAAGCTGTAATATCATCCATCCATCTATTATCTATCGGATAGATAGAGGGATAGATGGATAGATATAGGGATAGATAGATAGATAATGGATTGATAGATAGATGGAGGGATAGATAGATAGATAGATAGATAGAGGGATAGATAGCGAGATAATGAATAGATAGATAAAAAAGGATAGATAGATAATGGATAGATAGAGGGATAGATAGACAGGCAGACCAATGTCAAACACATATAATGCCCCACCTCCCTGCATATTCTAAGCTGGCACCCTTTAATGACTTTCATGTGGCACTAAAGGGTGCCTAGCCTTGTATTTAGCCAAAAAAAAAAATAAAAAAAAAAACAAAAACGACATGGGGTCCCCCCCCTCCATTTTAATATCCAGCTAGGGTAAAGCAGATGGCTGCAGCCTGTAGACCACAGCTGGCAGCTTTACCTTGGTTGGGGATCCAATTTGGAGGGCCCCCAGGCTCTTTTTTTTATAATTAATTATAAATAATTAAAAAAAAATGGGTTTCCCCCAAATTGGATCACCAACCAAGGTAAAGCGGACAGGTGTGGTCTGGTATTGTCAAGGTGGGAAGGTCCATAGTTATTGGCCCTTCCCAGCCTAAAAATAGCAGGCCGCAACCGCCCCAGAAGTCGCGCATCCATTAGATGCTTCGCCTCAGCTCATCCCGTTGCCCTGGTGCGGTGGCAAACGGGGTATTAAATGGGGTTAATACCAGATGTGTGATGTCACCTGACATCAAGCCCAGCAGTTGGTGATGTCATGGCGCCTATCAGATACCCGACATCACAAACTGTCAGTAATTAAAATAGAAAGGAAAAAAAAAAGACAAAAAAAATGTATTTGAAAAAACACTCCCTAACCATTCCCTCTTTCACCAATTTATTGTAAAGAAAAAAAAAATCACCTGTAATCCATTTTGGAAGTCTCACGACAACTCTGGACCTTCTAGAATATGGGGGGCACGCTCAGGGAACGTATCCTCCATTTTCTAGGAGTGCAGACCCTCAATGTGAGGAGTGCGGGTGCAAAGAATCTGCACCTACCCTCCCCAAGTCCACATCAGCAGTGTCCGTGCAGCCAGCACAGTTCACACTGAACACAGCAAGCTGAGCTGACAGCCGTTCTCTGTGCATGCGCCCAGCATTTATTATGAAGGAGGAGGGATCGTGGGGGATCAATGCTGCAAAAAGGTAAAGACACCGGGGGGGTTATGGGGGTGACTTAGCTGGACCCGGGGAGGAGTTTTCTGTCGCATGTGTCATGGCACATGCGACAGAAATCAGAGGAAGAAGGTGAATGCCGGCGGCACGTTGGTGTGCGCCCTGCCATCTTGGATGAATCAGGAGGGGGCAGAAATGCAGTGAGGCACGTTCTATAGGCTGTGCCCATACTGTTTCTGCCTTTTCCCATCCATTTCAGCCTTTTCCTCAGTCACCACAGCTCAACCGACAGGTCCAACATGAAATTATTCTGGTTTCCGATAGACTTACATTGGGGGTCGAATATTCGCGAATACTCGAATAGCGGCGAGGTATTTGACGGATATTTGGCGAAGCGAATAATAGGGTATTTGATCATCCCTACTTAGGACATGTAGTTTAAAGGACAGTGCAGAGTAAAAGGTTACACCACAACCACGGACTTTTAGACAGGGGGAAAGAGCCACTAGCTGTAATTGATAGGACTGATTGGTGGATTGAGCGGGAACGAGGAAACGCATTGAGTTCAGCTTTCGCCAATTTGTAGAAAGTGGGAGGAGGAAAAAGCAGATAGACTTCTCCACTTCTGAACAGAGAAGTAGATTTCAGTGTCATTAGCATTGACGTGGCCCTGGAAGCTACGACACCAAGTTGTCCCAGGCTGAAGTTATAGATGGAGAAGAATAGGGCTCTCAGGAGGACAGAGCCTTAAAAGTCACCAACAGAGAGATGAGATGGGGTATTGGGTGTGTGAATGGGAGACAATATTAAGTTGGTGAGGGATGATGAAATCTAGGAAAGGGTCAAGTGATGAGAAGATCTGTGGTAGGAGTTAGTGGTCATCAGTGTCAAAGGCAGAGGTGAAAGAAGAAGGCGGAGCGCACCACAAATACTGGAAAAGAGTTACTGAGTAGGGTGCACACGGGAGCGGACAAAGATAAATGACGACAAGGAGAAAAAAGTTCCGCACAATATGACAGTGGCACACCAGTGATGTATTATATAGAAAAACCTTTATTGTTGCACAAAACATCTAAAAATTGTTAAAAACATATATAAGAACAAGAACACCCATTGAGCGGGACCAGTACCCCAATGATATAATAATCAGTTCCAATACAAGGTACAATACAACATCAACAGAGGAGGAAGGGGCTGGTGTAGAACCAGGTCCATAAATGGTGCAATGTCAGATATAAAGCATCAAGTGGTGTGACACTAAGTATGACCGAGCCACACAAGTACCTGAAAAACAATCAAGACGCTGATATCAACATGTATTGGCATATATAATCCAGAAAGATATATCCCTGCGAAAATATATACACAGGGAAGGAGCTGTAGCTTCTAAACCATTATCCCACAGCTAACAATGAGAGGTATAGTGCGAACATTGGAATAGTAAACCCCACGCCAGTAATGCAATAGTCCAAAGGGATATACACTGTAAAGGTGCCAGGGGCGCATTAACCAGAATATGCTAGTAAGTATACCCCAAAAGAAATAATTTGCACCAATACCATGTTATGTGGCGGGGGAACAGTGATGACATCCAATATTCACACGTGGAGATCAACCGTAATAAATAAATATTACATGAATGTATAATAGCCTCCACATATCAATCAACATGCCCTAGAGTAATGCCCCAACATGGTGTTCATGGTGAGAAAAACACAGAGGTATTGTACAATGCTTAGATATAAATTAGTATGCATGTAACTATGATCACCAATAAGAAATAGGGGTAACGCAAGTTGACCCTATGGGTAACTATAATACAGGTAAAATCATGTGTAGATAGTCGCTGCTACAGCCTTAAGGTATACATAGCCAATTATGGAGCAACCAGTATATACAGCATCTAATACTCACATGTGGGAAAATATCCACATGGTGGGTACAAGGCAAGGAGTGAGGACTGTATCAATGGCCTGGATATCAAGGTTATGATCCAAAATACGAGATGTAAAGGGAGTGAATAGTCACCAGTCACCTAGCTCCAGTTTAGTCAGTCAGGTCAGATGGAATCTGGGGGTGGTCAGAGATAATGCTCAATGGGGGTTAGCCGACGCGTGTCGCCGCAACAGCGGCTTCATCAGGGCGGGTAACCAAAGTGCAACAATGCAGGGGTATATATACATGTGTTAATTAAAGCGGTAAACGCATACACACACCTGTGGAGTGAAGCGGCCGGCATGGTCTATGCAGTACAGCGCCATCTTGCGCATGCGCAGTACGATCAAATAACAGTATTCAGGAATTCAATATGGTATTATACTGCGCATGCGCAAAGCGGAGCGGACGGCAAGGGCAATGGGCCAAATAGTGACAGAAAGCGAAATAGCTTAAGATATATACTTAGTGACACCCTATCGTCGCCACATACGCGTACCGTAGGGGATTTTCTACAGATCGTTTGAGGGCAAACCATCTGTAGAAAATCCCCTACGGTACGCGTATGTGGCGACGATAGGGTGTCACTAAGTATATATCTTAAGCTATTTCGCTTTCTGTCACTATTTGGCCCATTGCCCTTGCCGTCCGCTCCGCTTTGCGCATGCGCAGTATAATACCATATTGAATTCCTGAATACTGTTATTTGATCGTACTGCGCATGCGCAAGATGGCGCTGTACTGCATAGACCATGCCGGCCGCTTCACTCCACAGGTGTGTGTATGCGTTTACCGCTTTAATTAACACATGTATATATACCCCTGCATTGTTGCACTTTGGTTACCCGCCCTGATGAAGCCGCTGTTGCGGCGACACGCGTCGGCTAACCCCCATTGAGCATTATCTCTGACCACCCCCAGATTCCATCTGACCTGACTGACTAAACTGGAGCTAGGTGACTGGTGACTATTCACTCCCTTTACATCTCGTATTTTGGATCATAACCTTGATATCCAGGCCATTGATACAGTCCTCACTCCTTGCCTTGTACCCACCATGTGGATATTTTCCCACATGTGAGTATTAGATGCTGTATATACTGGTTGCTCCATAATTGGCTATGTATACCTTAAGGCTGTAGCAGCGACTATCTACACATGATTTTACCTGTATTATAGTTACCCATAGGGTCAACTTGCGTTACCCCTATTTCTTATTGGTGATCATAGTTACATGCATACTAATTTATATCTAAGCATTGTACAATACCTCTGTGTTTTTCTCACCATGAACACCATGTTGGGGCATTACTCTAGGGCATGTTGATTGATATGTGGAGGCTATTATACATTCATGTAATATTTATTTATTACGGTTGATCTCCACGTGTGAATATTGGATGTCATCACTGTTCCCCCGCCACATAACATGGTATTGGTGCAAATTATTTCTTTTGGGGTATACTTACTAGCATATTCTGGTTAATGCGCCCCTGGCACCTTTACAGTGTATATCCCTTTGGACTATTGCATTACTGGCGTGGGGTTTACTATTCCAATGTTCGCACTATACCTCTCATTGTTAGCTGTGGGATAATGGTTTAGCAGCTACAGCTCCTTCCCTGTGTATATATTTTCGCAGGGATATATCTTTCTGGATTATATATGCCAATACATGTTGATATCAGCGTCTTGATTGTTTTTCAGGTACTTGTGTGGCTCGGTCATACTTAGTGTCACACCACTTGATGCTTTATATCTGACATTGCACCATTTATGGACCTGGTTCTACACCAGCCCCTTCCTCCTCTGTTGATGTTGTATTGTACCTTGTATTGGAACTGATTATTATATCATTGGGGTACTGGTCCCGCTCAATGGGTGTTCTTGTTCTTATATATGTTTTTAACAATTTTTAGATGTTTTGTGCAACAATAAAGGTTTTTCTATATAATACATCACTGGTGTGCCACTGTCATATTGTGCGGAACTTTTTTCTCCTTGTCGTCATCAGTGTCAAAGGCAGAGGACAGGCCTGATAGGAGCAATGAGTAGCTTGGCTTTGGCAGTTAGCAGGCCTTTTGTGACTTTGGCTTCCAACCTAACCACTCTACAGAAACAGTCCTGACCAGATTGTAGCTTGTTGTAATGTGTTGGATCAGATAGATATGTATAGTTCCAGGTGGAAATGTTACACAACACCTAGATAAGAAACAAGCATCATGAAAACAAGTGCTTTAGGTAACGTGAGACAAGAGAGAAGAATGAGAACAATTCTGCTTGCTCTTACAGAATTTCTGTCAATCCGAGCACTGCCACTCCAGTGCCTCCTGCATTTCACTAATTTAGTCCCTGGAGCTGTAACGTGCAGTCTATTTAAATGACTGCTGCAGCCAATGGCAGTGATTGCTGACATGATTGGGTTGGTGATTGGCTGCAGCAGTCACGTATGTCGACAGCAAGTGATCGATGCAAGAAGAGTGGCATTGAAGAAATATGGAATTCATCAGGCAAGCAACGATGGTTTTGCTATTTGAATCATTTATTGCTATTAGTCATATTTTTCTGATTAGATATACACTGGATGTTTTTACATTAAAAAAAACTAAAAACAAAACAATAAAAAAAAAAAAATCATCACAGTAAATTTGCAGGAATAGGACATATGCGTTCCCTTAAGAAGTTACATAGGTTACATTTTCTCCTAGATGATCATTAGGATGTAGCATAGATATATTAGGATGAACACTTCTGTATGGGGGAATGATGTGACATGAATGCAGTTATTCCGCTCTGATCTCCTCCATCTGAACGGTTTGTGACTTACAAGTCCGGCCCTTGTCAGATGTAATGGCAGCACTCTGGAAAGGGCTAGGGGTTTATGGAAACACTTTAATATGGCCAATAGCTGCCAACGGTCCCATCCCACAGCACAAGGATCCATAGAGTTTCATTGAGCCATACACAAATTAGATTTAATAATGGATCTTTGTGTCCGGTCCATGAGGCTCAAGTTCTATTCTCATCCATTTTGTGGTTCAGATCTCAGCTATTAAAAGGGAACCTGTCACCAGATTTGGGGCCTATAAGCTGCGGCCACCACCTGTGAGCTCTTATATGTAGCATTCTAACATGCTGTATATAAGAGCCCAGGCCGCTGTGTAGAACGTAAAAATCACTTTATAATACTCACCTAAATGGTTGGTTCTTTCGGCCATCTTTGTCCTCCTTCTTCTGAAGCCGGGGTGCATGACACGTCCTACGTCATTGAGGTCCTGCGCAGGTGCACTTTGATCTTCCCTGAGCAGGGCATATCAAAAGTATTGTAGTGCGCCTGTGCTGGACTTCACTGCCGGCGAGTGTGTATAACGTAGGATGCATCATTCACCCCGGCTTCAGAGGGAGGAGGATAAAGATGGCTGAAAGAGGAGGCCGCCGGTACCGGTGAATGGAGCCACCCATTCGACTAGTCTGCACCGCACCAACTGTTAAGGTGAGTATTATTAAGTGATTTTACAGTGATTTTTACATTCTACACAGCGGCCTGGGTCTTATATACAGCATGTTAGAATGTTGTATATAAGAGCCCGGTGGTGGTGGCCGCAGCTTATAGGCCCCAAATCTGGTGACAGGTTCCCTTTAAAATCAATGGTGATCGGTATAAAACAGCTGATACATAGAAGACAGACTTTGTACTTCACTTCTCATCCATGTTTCATAAACTGATTCATTGTTAAGAGGCAAAGGACAGAAATGTCTAATTTGGAGAAATCCTTTCCATTATAAGGCTATGTGCACACGTTGCGTAAATACATGCAGTTACGCTGCGCTTTGTAGCGCAGCGTAACTGCATGCGTCCTGCGTCCCCTGCACAGTCTATGGAGATTGTGCAGGAGACGTGCGCACGTGGCGTCTTAGAGCGCAGCGCTTCAGCTGCTGCCCGAAGCGCTGCGTTCTAAGAAGTGACATGTCACTTCTTCCGTGCGCTTTGCCGGCAGCTCCTGCTCTGTCTATGGCAGGAGCTGCAGGCAGAGCGCATGGAATCGGATTTTTTTTTTTCTCTACGAACATTTTCTGCAGCAATTTGAAGCGCACGTGTGCTCTTCAGATCGCTGCAGAAATTTCTGCAGGGCTAGTACGCAACGTGCGCACATAGCCTAAGGTTACTCTCATACCGTGAAATGGCAGCTTTCTGCCAGGCTGAGCCATCATACTATATTCATCGGGGTCTGACCTCTAGGACCCTAACACTATTATAATGCTGCGTTCCCATCCCTGCAGTCTCCTTCAGGTGATTGGGGACAGCAACAGTTTCCGGCACAAGTGCCACTGTGAAGTGAGAGCAGGGGCTTCATTCTCAGGACCTATAGGATCCAAGGAGCCGACCCCACCAATAAAAATGGGACTACCACTTAAAGGGAATCTGTCACCAGGTTTTTGCTCAACAAAGCAGAATGATGTAGAAGCAGAGACCCTGATTCCAGCAATGTATCACTTACAAGGCTGCTTGTTACAGCTCTAATAAAATCTCAGATTTCTCTGCTGCAGATCTAGCAGTTCTCTGAATGCTGAGCTCTGTATAACCTCGCCCTCACCACTGAGGTTTTGGTGTACGGTGTGCATAGGCAAAAAGCTGTTAATCAGTGGTGTGAGTGTGGTGATACACAGCTCATGAATATGGAGGACTACATGGCAGCAGGTTTACTAGTCCTCTGGTGCTAATCTGCTTATAAAAAGTGATTTTACCAGAAGTGCAGCAAGCAGCCCAGTTAATCAGGATCTCTGCCCCTACATTATGCTGTTCTCAGATTAGTTGGAAAAAAACCTGGTGACAGAATCCCTTTAATGAGTTTGAATCAAAAAGTGGGGTTGTGCAACCCCTCCCAGCACATTCTCCCCTATAATAAGTCTTCTTGCACATGTAACAGATGAGTATTAGGGGCACTTTGCACACTACGATATCGCAGGTGCGATGTCGGTGGGGTCAAATCGAAAGTAACGCACATCCGGTGTTGCTGTCGATATCGTAGTGTGTAAATCCTTTATACGATTAACGAGCGCAAAATCGGCGTAATCGTATCATCAGTGTAGTGTCCGACATTTCTATAATGTAGCTGCAGCGACGGTACGATGTTGTTCCTCGTTCCCCTGTGGCAGCACACATCGCTGTGTATGAAGCCGCAGGAGCGAGGAAGGAACATCATCTTACCTGCGTCACCGTGGCCCACGCCGACTATGCGGAAGGAAGGAGGTGGGCGGGATGTTACGTCCCGCTCATCTCCGCCCCTCCGCTTCTATTGCCCGCCTGCCGTGTGACGTCGCTGTGACGCCGCATGACCCGCCCCCTTAGTTATTAGGCGGTTCGTTGGCCAGAGCGACGTCGCAGGGCAGGTGAGTGCACGTGAAGCTGCCGTAGCGATAATATTCGCTATGGCAGCAATCACAAGATATCGCTGCTGCAACGGGGGCGGGGACTATCGTGCTCGGCATCGCTACCATCGGCATGCGATGTCGTGGTGTGCAAAGTACCCCTTAGGGTAAAACCAGATATGCAGATAGTATAATTAACTGGAAGACATCGGCTGTTAAGGGTGGGCTGAGTGTTAGATGTAAGAAATGCCTCCCTTAATATGCAATGGTGATCAGATGATCAAAAAGTTGGTCTAGTAAATAAAAGTTCCTGTAGGCCAGTGACTTCCCCTACAGCGGCCCCTACAAGTAACCTTCTTCCCCTGCTTTCTCTATCCTTATGTGTCAGTCTTTACCGTAAGTCCATCAACAATAGGATGGACGATGCTGTAGTTTTCCCCAGGTCTAAATGTGAAATATAAGGCTTTGGCTCTTCTGTGTACAGCACTGTAAAGGTGTGCGGTCCAGACCGGCGATCCTACAGGACTAGTGCAGCCCTGCGATGTATACACCGTTACCATTCCGGAGAGTGGTGCGCTGCACAGTAAATCAACTCTGACATCTAGTGGCCATTGTCTGCACTGCTGTGACAACAACCATAAAGAACAGTCATCCATACAAAGCACGGGAATGGAGGCTAAACGCAATTACTGCTTTTTAATACATACAAAATACAGAGATTCTATTAATCTTTTGCTATTTACAACAATTGCAAAATGCCCAAAATTAAACAAATTTTAATCCTAATTATTACATGCGATCTTATTTATCAGTGATAACATTAAAAAACTTCTGATGGCTTGCAGCTTTTGTTGCCATTGAAGTGAATGTGAATCCCCTCTAAGACATATGAGCATGATACGATCGACAGGACCGGTCACCACATTTTAAGTGCTAAGTAGGCTATATCCTAATGAAAAAATGGAAGAGGGGGAAGGAGGAACTCAGCACCAATGCCACGGAATAAAATATAGAAACTTTATTTCATCTGTTTAAAATTGGTCAAACAAAGTGTTCCGGATTAAACGCCATGCGGCTTGACGCGTTTCGGACAAATGGGAAAAATAAAAACAGTCCTTAATCATAAGCAAAGCTATATCAATGGCAAAAGGTGTATATATAGCATTCAAAAAAGGAGGCAGCAAGTCACAGAACGGAAAGGGTGTGTTCCCGAAAAATGCAAATGAGGAAAGAAGAGGAGATGAGAAATGGGATTAATTAACCCATGAACGGGTATGTGAGGGAAAGAAGCTGTAAAAAATATATATGTATATATGGAATGATACACATGCATCGTATATGCATATATGTATATATATGCGTGATGGAATCAATTATGTAAAAATAAGTTAAAAATAATGCCGGCGTCACACGTGACGATCTATCGTGCGATCGCACGAGCGATCGCACCCACCCCCGTCGTTTGTGCGTCACGGGCAATTAGTTGCCCGTGGCGCACAAAGTTGTTAACCCCCTGTCACACGCACTTACCTCCCGAACGACCTCGCTGTGGGCGGCGAACATCCTCTTCCTGAAGGGGGAGGGACGTTCGGCGTCACAGCGACGTCACACTGCGGCCGGCCAAAAGACGCGGAGGGACGGAGATGAGCGGGATGTAACATCCCGCCCACCTCCTTCCTTCCGCATTGCCAGTGGGACGCAGGTAAGCTGTAGTTCATCGTTCCCGGGGTGTCACACAGAGCGATGTGTGCTGCCTCGGGAACGATGAACAACCGGAGCACAGAAGAAGAAACGACTTTTTGAAAATGAGCGACGTGTTAATGAGCAACGATAAGGTGAGTATTTTTGCTTGTTCTCCGTTGCTTGTAGCTGTCACACGCTATGATATGTCTAACAATGCCGGATGTGTTTCACTTACGACGTGACTCCGCCGACATATCGCCCGATATATCGTACCGTGTGACGCCCGCATAACAATGGTAAAAAAGAGGAAAAAGGAGGTATATAAATCCATATGTGTAATATACACATATATGTATGCATTTGCATTGTCAAGTATAAAATAGAGGAATGTCAAAAATATGTATATATGAGGACAACAAAAAAAAGGTGTGTGTATATATGTATATTTTATTTATTTTTTAACTTATTTTTACATATTTGATTCCATCACGCATATATACATATACGATGTAAGTGTATCATTCCATATATACATATATATTTTTTACAGCTTCTTTCCCTCACATATTCGTTCATGGGTTAATTAATCCCATTTCTCATCTCCTCTTCTTTCCTCATTTGCATTTTCGGGAACACACCCTTTCCGTTCTGTGACTTGCTGCCTCTTCTTTTTAATGCTATATTTACCTTTTGCCATTGATATATCTTTGCTTATGATTAAGGACTGTTGTTATTTTTCCCCTTTGTCCGAAACGCGTCAAGCCGCATGGCGTTTAATCCGGAACACTTTGTTTGACCAATTTTAAAACCGATGAAACAAAGTTTCTATATTTTATTCCGTGGCATTGGTGCAGAGTTCCTCCTTCCCCCTCTTCCATTTTTGCCTTGGATCACGGACCTGCCTGTCCGGTGGACTACGAGCATCTGCGTGAACCCTGGAAAGCACAATACGGATGAGCTCAAAAATTCTCTTTTTTTTAAAATATACTAATGAAGCCTGAAGAAATTAAAAAAAACTCCCCACTTTATTTTTGATCTCCGTTGATAGATTAATTTATAAAGTGTTATGTCTTCATTTCTACCTATTCCCAAGGTGGTGTTAGCTTAGATTCTTCCCTAAGTGAAGGGTACATTTTTCCTCTGTATGACGTTGCCCAATTATAAGCAGGAGGTGTCATGCGAGGGAAAAACAAAACGCAGGCACAGAGAAAGTCACTCTATGTGATATAGCAGGGCTCAGGTCCAACCAGGTCACACAGATCTCATTGCCAGCAATTCCTGTGCAGGGGGAGGAGAGCAGACCTGTGTGTCATTAAAAACACGGCTCTGCACACTGCATTTACCCCAGGTAACTGAGCATTACTAGGGATGTATATCTGACCAGCAGTGATCACACACCTCAGCGCTGTCATACAATGAGATCAAAGTTGTAAGTAAAGAGCTTTAGGTTGCGATCAGTGCTGGTCATCCTCTGTATCTATCCCTGGTTCCAGGGAATAATGCCCGATGTTGGGAATAGATGCAGAGCAGTGTATGTAATGAAACACAGCTCTGCTTTTATTACCCCACACATTAATCGCCAGCAGTGAGATCTGTGTGACATGGTTACACATGAATCTTACCATGTCAACAGAAAAAGTCCTTTCTGACTGTGGGATAGTTTTTGTTTCCCAATTCCCCTGCATGACAACTCTACCATTTGATTGGGCAACATCATACAGGAAAAGATAAATAAATAGTGACACGCCCCCAGTGAAAATTCACTGCTAATGACCCCCTTGGTTAGTGGAAATAAAGGGTGCTTTACATGCTGCAACATCGCTAGCGATATCACCCGCCCCTCTCGTTCGTGTGACATTTAGTGATCGCTGCCGTAGCGAACATTATCGCTACGGCAGCGTCACACACACATACCTTTTCAACAACGTCGCTGTGACCACCGAACAATCCCTCCTTCAAGGGAGTGGTGCGTTCGGCATCACAGCGACGTCAATAAGCGGCCGCCCAAAAGCAGAGGAGGGGCGGAGATGAGCGGCTGGAACATGCCGCTCACCTCCTTCCTTCCTCATTGCCGGATGACGCAGGTAAGGAGATGTTCGTCATTCCTGCGGTGTCACACATAGCGAGGTGTGATGGGCGCAGGAACGACGAACAACCAGCGGCATGCACCACCAACGACATTATGAAAAAGAGCGATGTGTCAACGAGCAACGATTTTTCATGTTTTTGCGCTCGTTGATCGTTGCTCCTAGGTGTCACACGCTGCAATGTCACTAACAACGCTGGATGTGCGTCACTAACGACGTGACCCCGACGATATATCGTTAGCGATGTCGCAGCGTGTAAAGCACCCTTAAGTTTTTAAAGTTTACAAAACTATTATCCCAAAAATGAGAAATAAAAAACCCAAAACATTTTAGTCAGATCTTTGGCTATTTCATCACAAAGTGGCCGGTTTAGCACATAAAATGTGGTAAAAGGTCCTCTTTAATAGGGTATATAATAATAATTTTATCTATAAAGTACCAACGTATCTTGCAGCACTTTACAATTAAGTGGGGATATGTACAGACAAAAATATTACAGGGTAACACAACTGTGACAGGAGTGGGGGCCCTGCTCGCAAGCTACAATCTATGAGGAAATAGGGGGTCACAAAAGATAAAATAGGCTGTCAAGTACGGCCCGGCCATTATTATAATACATAGGGGTTTACAAATAAAGCTGCATGAACCAGTCATTAGCCAGTATCTGTCAACCAGGTCAGTTAATACCTTTAGTGTATATTTATAGTCGATTACCAATTTGTAAGGGGCTGTCCTCTGGCTGTGTATAACCCCCTCCCCCACTGCTGATTGTCAGCTTTCTGCCTATGCACGGTGTACACAGAAATCTGCCAGTCAGTGGTGTGAATAGAGTTATACAGGGCTAGGCATTCAGAGAACTGCTAGATCTGCATTTTACCAAACTGCAGCAACCCGTAAAGTGATACATCATTGGAATCAGGGTCTCTGCCCCTACATTATGCTCCTCTCAGATGACATTGCAAAAAACTGGTGACCAATTTCCTTCAATAGGAGCTACAAAGTTCAATCCCCTACTAATTATAATCTATTCACAGGTAGTCGAGAAATATTACATTTTTCCACAAAACCTGAAATGAGGTTGCATACTAAAGCCATGGAAAACCAAACCACAGCAGAAGTGGGTATACACTTTATGATATCTATGCAACTACAGTGGGAGGAACAGGGGTAAAAAGACAAGGGGGCTCAATGTAGCTTTAAATGCCACTTCCTAAGAGCTAAGGGATTAAAGCAAATTAAAATAAGGGATTTAACCAAACTAAACTAAAGAACTGAATCTAACTAAACTAAGGGACTACACCAAACTAAACTAAGGGACTACACCAAACTAAACTAAGGGACTACACCAAACTAAACTAAGGGACTACACCAAACTAAACTAAGGGACTACACCAAACTAAACTAAGGGAATACACCAAACTAAACTAAGGCACTACACCAAACTAAACTAAGGGACTACACCAAACTAAACTAAGGGACTACACCAAACTAAACTAAAGGGACTAAACTAAACTAAGAGACTAAACCAAACTAAACTAAAAGGGACTAAACTAAACTAAGGGACCAGATCAAAGTAAACTAAGAGACTAAACCAAACTAATCTAAAGGGACTAAACTAAACTAAACTAAACTAAGGGACTGGATCAATCTAAACTAAGGCACCATATCAAACTAAACTAAGGGGCTAGATCAAACTAAACTAAGGGACTAAACCAAACTAAACCAAGGAGCTAAACCGAACCATAGCTGACAATGATTGGTGGATATAAATATAAGGTGGTGCGCTATGGTGAGCAGTTGGGGAAGCGAGGGGCCGATAGACTGTTCTTCCATCAGGGTCTTTTGCTCTGTCTTCTCATGTTACAAGATGAAAACCTTTGAAATCATTGATATTGTTGCTTCTGACAAGCTGCTGTACAGTGCAGGAGCTTATACTGCCGCGTTCTTGGTTTCTCCAGAAGCAGTATGATTGACAGATCATAAGTGGAGTCTACTGAGTGACAGCGCAGCTCCGCCACTGAAACCGCCAGCGGCTTCATGCACAAGAGTGGGAATTACTGCCAAGGTGAGAGAGGGAATAATTCATAGCTAATTCTGATTGTGAGAGTTAATTTCAGCAGTGTAAATGCAGGGAGAGTTGACCTGCTTCTATTATTAAGCGGTATATTATAAGCAAAGTACATAAAAATATATACAGTGTGTATACACTACATATATACACAAAGGGAAGATGCACGCACTGTATTATACACATCTATAGCCTTAAATACTGTGAAGTTCAGTAATAAATGACAATAATACATAAATAGAAATATATAGGAATATACAGAACAGTGATTGCGGTGTTTCCAGAGCGGATATTTCCAGACGCTCTTTTGATAAGTGGTCACTGGTGAGGTAAAGTGGTGCATGGGATGAAATGGCTGATAGAAATACGCTTTTCAACAAAATTGAAGGCGCTAGAAACATAAAACCGAAAAAAAACAAAAACAAATGAAATGCAGATGTACTCACTGTGTGATTTGGTCTGAGAGCAGGAGAAATGGAAATAATTATATGAAAGGATGGCAGACGCAAATGAAGGCAATAAAAAAAGCAGCGGTGATGAGCCCAAAACCGGTCACTTACCCTGCAGCCAATCCACCCCCTCCTGGAGACCCTCGCCCTTCAGTCCATCACTCGCACTGGAAGACACAGGAGAACAGTTCACATGGGCTGTAATATATCTAAAATATAACCATGGATAAGTGCAGCGGGGCAGGTCTTACTTCTATCCAATAAAGTGCCATGTGTTGTGATGGGAACATCAGACAACACTGATGCCTCCAAGTTATGGATGTAAGACCTCAGGGTTTCTATTAATATAAAATATACTAGAAATAGGCCGGATGCTATCACATCAGGAGTGCGGTGAAATGAACATCTGTCTATGCTTAGTGGTGCTGACAGGAGCAGTGGACACGTGTCACACTGTTTGCGCTTTCCAATATATCTGTTGTAGGTCATCCCTCTGCATTTGTGTATTGTATGTGTTGCGTCATTTGACCTCTTTCACCCCTGTGCACTGTCTCTTACTTGTTGTGTGCTGTATATTGGTATCTGGTGTTGTGTTTCTTGAGCTGTGCTCACTATGAGGTGTCTCCCCTGTGTGCTGTGTGTGTGTTTACACTATGTGGTCTCTTGTAAGATGTTGTGACTATAATTGGAGGTGGTACATTGCTTTGTGCAGTTTGATGTGTGTGATTGTCCGTTCCCAAAGTGGACCAAAAAACACAAAGGAAGTGAGAGGATACAATTTATCAACATGTCAAAAATAATGTTAAAGCTTCTTACTTTTACATAACAGTAACAGAAAGACAATAAATAGAAATGAGATTATATTCTATTTCTATGTATTAGGTAAATTGATGTAAATATATTATTTATATATGTACGGGTAAACTATGTACATCTGTATCTATAATGTCTCCTCAATCTATATATGTCTAAATATCTATCATCTATGTTTATCATATTTGGAAATGATATATCGATATATATATATATGCATATACATACAGTGCCTACAAGTAGTATTCAACCCCCTGCAGATTTAGCAGATTTACACATTCGGAATTAACTTGGCATTGTGACATTTGGACTGTAGATCAGCCTGGAAGTGTGAAATGCACTGCAGCAAAAAAGAATGTTATTTCTTTTTTTATTTTTTTTTTAAATTGTGAAAAGTTTATTCAGAGGGTCATTTATTATTCAACCCCTCAAACCACAAGAATTCTGTTTGGTTCCCCTAAAGTATTAAGAAGTATTTCAGGCACAAACAACAATGAGCTTCACATGTTTGGATTAATTATCTCTTTTTCCAGCCTTTTCTGACTAATTAAGACCCTCCCCAAACTTGTGAACAGCACTCATACTTGGTCAACATGGGAAAGACAAAATGAGCATTCCAAGGCCATCAGAGACAAGATCGTGTAGGGTCACAAGGCTGGCAAGGGGTTCAAAACCCTTTCCAAGGAGTTGGGCCTACCTGTCTCCACTGTTGGGAG
Organism: Anomaloglossus baeobatrachus; assembly: GCF_048569485.1. Classification (NCBI taxonomy): domain Eukaryota; kingdom Metazoa; phylum Chordata; class Amphibia; order Anura; family Aromobatidae; genus Anomaloglossus; species Anomaloglossus baeobatrachus. Next base: position 84,369,906 of record NC_134354.1, on the reverse strand, counting down.
CATCATCCGGAAGTGGAACTACTGTTAGCCTTCCACGGCCTGGACAGCCTTTGAAAGTTTCCACCCATGCCGAGGCCAGGCTTGTCCGAAGATCGAGATCTTTGGTGCCAACCACACATGTGACGTTTGGAGACTGAATGGCACTGCATACGACCCCAAGAATACCATCCCTACAGTCAAGCATGGTGGTGGTAGCATCATGCTGTGGGGCTGTTTCTCAGCCAAGGGGCCTGGCCATCTGGTCCGCATCCATGGGAAGATGGATGGCACGGCCTACCTGGAGATTTTGGCCAAGAACCTCCGCTCCTCCATCAAGGATCTGAAGATGGGTCGTCATTTCATCTTCCAACAAGACAACGACCCAAAGCACACAGCCAAGAAAACCAAGGCCTGGTTCAAGAGGGAAAAAATCAAGGTGTTGCAGTGGCCTAGTCAGTCTCCTGACCTTAACCCGATTGAAAACTTGTGGAAGGAGCTCAAGATTAAAGTCCACATGAGACACCCAAAGAACCTAGATAACTTGGAGAAGATCTGCATGGAGGAGTGGGCCAAGATAACTCCAGAGACCTGTGCCGGCCTGATCAGGTCTTATAAAAGACGATTATTAGCTGTAATTGCAAACAAGGGTTATTCCACAAAATATTAAACCTAGGGGCTGAATAATAATTGACCCACACTTTTATGTTGAAAATGTATTAAAATTTAACTGAGCAACATAACTTGTTGGTTTGTAAGATTTATGCATCTGTTAATAAATCCTGCTCTTGTTTGAAGTTTGCAGGCTCTAACCTATTTGCATCTTATCAAACCTGCTAAATCTGCAGGGGGTTGAATACTACTTGTAGGCACTGTATATATATATATATATAATATACGGTATATAATATGCTAATAATATATAATGAACTGTTGTCCCTGGTTACCATGGCTATGATGTGGGCGTGAACTGCGGCTGCGCAAGTGACAGTGCCGCAGTGCATTGTGGGATACGGTTACATCCGCAACTGGCAATTATGTATGTAGATAATACTCAGTATTCCTGTAGTGTAAAGGCTGATCCCCAGTAGATATACAAATGTACAAATAACTAATGGATTATTAGGACCCCTCGCCTCAGGAAATAGTGTTATGTGTTTGGCTTCCAGTCATAGGGGCGGCGGATCAGTCACTGCTCAGCGCATAGTGAGTGGCAGCGGCTATAACCGTGACCCCCACATTGACTGACAGCCGGGTTATGATTAGTTCTGGCCATTAGTCAGTGCCGGGGGCTCGGTTACAGCCACTGCCACTCACTATGCGCTGAGCGGTGACTAAACCTGCATCCCTATGACTGGAAGCTGAACGCTTCCAGGAGGAATTAAGTTAATTTCCTCCCGACAGCAGGGTTCAATGTGCAGGTGCCGGGCAGGTTCAGAATGCCATTAACCTGCAGATTAATCCCATATCTGCAGGTTAATAGAGTTTTTTTTCACATGACAGGTTCCCTTTAACTGCACCTTCCCATCTGCTTGTTTTCCCTCTATCTCCACCCTCCCCACTTGTTTGATTGATAGCTCTGGCTTCATAGAGGCAGAGAAGGGAGGGTTAGAGGGAAAACCAGCAGGAGTGAAAGTGCACTTAAAGGCACTCTGTCAGCAGGTTTCTGTAATGTAATCTGAAGACAGCCTGCTGCAAGAGTTAAAATAGATATTTCAGCCCTGTGTCTGCTATCTCACAGTTTTTTTTTGTTTGCCTACTATGTTAGCTTAAGCCTGTTATCTTCATCATTAGTGGGTCTCAGCAGCCTGTGAGTTATAGTCTGACTGACTCCTTCTGTGATTAGCAGCTTCTGTCTATGGAAATGTGCGCTGAAAGCCTGGTGTGGGCGGTGGTAGCTCCCAGAGCTCTGCTACATACAAAATCTAAAATCTTTCACTGTGTCAGAACAGCTGCAGCTATTAATCTAAAGCCCGCTTTACATGCTGCAATGTATCTTACAATGTATCAGAGGGGTCACGTCGTAAGTGACGCACATCCGGCATCGTAAGGTACATTGTAGTGTGTGACAGGTACGTGCGATTGCACGTTAAAACGTTCATCGCATACACATCGTATCTTTCTCTAGAATTGCACGTCAGATTGTTCAATGTTCCCGGGGTAGCACACATCGCAGTGTGACACCCCGGGAACGATGAACAGATCTTACCAGAGTCCTGCGACTCCCGGCCCACAATGCGGAAGGAAGGAGGTGGGCGGGATGTTTACGTCCCGCTTAGCTCCGCCCCTCCGCTTCTATTGGCCGGCTGCCGTGTGACGTCGCTGTGACGCCGAACGTCCCTCCCACTCCAGGAAGCGGACGTTTGCCGCCCACAGCGAGGTAATATGGACGGGTAAATACGTGTGACGGGGGTTACTCGTATGTGCGGCACGTTCAACAAATTGAATGTGCCACACATACGATGGGGGCGTTGCAAATCGCATACGAAATCGTATGCGAAATTGCAACGTGTAAATCAGGCTTAAGTGATACATCATTGAACTCAGGGCCTCTTTGCTTACATCATACTGCTCTCAGATGAGGTAGCAAAATCCTGCTGACAGATTCCCTTTAAATTTTTGGCCATGCAATGATGCACTGTACTTGATTTGAACAGTCATCCTGCGTTGACAGAGGCCTTTAAAATGCAGCTTCCCACCGACTGGTTTTCCCTCTCTCTACCCCATTTTTCTTTGATTGACAGTTGTGGCTTTAGACCTACACAAGGGTGGAGATATATGGAAAACAAATGGATGGGTCTGTACAATGAACTGTATGGCCATGCCCAGGGTGCAGCGAGCGCCTGTACTTGTGTTGAACAATGATTATGTGCTGACACGCTCCCATTAGGGTTATGCTCCCAAATCCTGCTGGGCAGTAATGCAAAGGATCTTATGCAGTGTATAAGGCTCTGTTCACAGTCACACGGTGTTTTTGCTGCTACCGATATCGCTAGCGTGCGTATCCAGGCACCATTGTTTGTGTGACACGGGCATATCGCTGCCCGTCGCGCACAAAATCGCGCTCCCCCGTCACACGGCTTACCTGCCCTGCGACGTCACTCTGGTCGGCGATCTGTCTCCTTTCTAAGGGGGCTGGTTGTTCGGCGTCACAGCGATGTCACACGGCAGCCGTCCAATAGAAGCGGAGGGGCGGAGATGAGTGGGACGTAACATCCCGCCCACCTCCTTCCTTCCGCATAGCCGGTGGAGGCAGATAAGGAGATGTCCGTCGCTGCGGTGTCACACACAGCGATGTGTGCTGCCGCAGGAACGAGGACCAACATTGCTATTGAGAGGTAAACGATTTTTTGTTTTAGGACGACCTCTCCGCGGCAAACGATTTTAGCTGCTTTTGCGATCGTTTTAGGTCGCACATAAGTGTCACACGCTGCTATATCGTTAATGACGCTGGATGTGCGTCGCTAACGGCGTGACCCCGACGATAAAACATTAACGATATCGTAGCGTGTAAAGCCTGCTTAAGACTGGGGGGGTTAATGTCAGAGAGCGGAGCAATGCTCCAGGATAGAAATCTGCAGTAAATGCATTTCTCTCAATAATCCACCTATGTGCACATCGGAAGCAGAGCCGTTCATCCATCATTTCCTAAAAAACATCATTATTACATTTAAAACCCCTGTGCCCCGGTGTGGCCTCATTTATAAAGCACAGGGTGAGCGGACAGATACTGTGTCTTTCCTTCTGATTACTTCTTTGCAGTCTGA